>NC_053028.1:692142273-692234685 GCF_003073215.2 Triticum urartu
GACAACAAATACTATATGCCGCAAAAGTAAAGTAACATTTTTTAAATGATGGATTGTGATTTCATATATGCAAATTCTAAATTCTATAACTAAAACTAACATTTCTAATATTTCTATAACTAAAACTAACATTTCTAATATTTCTATAACTAAAAAACATTTCTATATAACTAACATTTCTATATAACTAACATTTCTAATATAACTAACATTTCTATATAACTAACATTTCTAATATTTCTATATAACTAACATTTCTATATAACTAACATTTCTATAACTAAAACTAACATTTCTAATAATTCTATAACTAAAAAATAGAAAGATTGCTAACAATTCTATAACAATGTGTGTGTGTGTGTGTGGTTGGCGGCCGGGGCAGGAGCTCACCGGCTAGGCGCGACAACGGGGGGCGGCGACGGGGACGGGGACGGAGACGGAGACGGGGATGGGGCGGCGACGACGGGGACGGGGACGGGCCGGGCGGGGACGACGGGAGGACGGGAGGACGGGGCGCGGCGCGGCGCGGTGACGGGGACGGGGACGGCGATGGCGACGGACGGCGACGGGGGCGGCGACGAGGGGCGGCGGCGACCGGGCAGAGGAGAAAGAAGCAGAGGGAGAGATGAGAAACTGACAACTTTTTTGAAGTGTTTTCTTATATAGAACCCACCTTTAGTACCGGTTGGAGCCACCAACCGGTACTAAAGGTCTGTTTTGGCTAGGCGAAGCGGCAGGAACCGCACCCCGTTTAGTACCGGGCCGTGGCACCAACCGGTACTAAAGCCCCCCCCTTTAGTACCGGTTGGAGCCACGACCCGGTACTAAAGGGTGTACGCTGCCAGGTGAGGGGCGCAGAAGTTTAGTCCCACCCCGCTAGCCGAGAGGCACTCGCACCAGCTTATAAGCCCCGCCGCCGCTGCTGTCTCGAGCTCCTCTCTTAAGCAGGCCTTCTGGGCCTACCTCTGCTGCGATGCCCTGTTGGGCCTACTAGGCTAGCGGGCCTGCATCCTGGCCCAACTAGAATTTGGGTTTCTAGTCGTATGCAGGCCGCTGTGGCCCAGTAGGTGGGCTTTTTTTCTTCTTAATTTTTTTTGCTTTATTTATTTTTGTTTTATTTATTTTTGAGTTGTTTTTTGCTGTATTTAGAGTTTCTTTGTGAATATTTTTGCTTTAGGTACAAAAAATTACAAACTTTCTGTTAGTACCGGTAGTTTACAAATTTGAATAATTTAAATTTTGAATTATTTGAAATTTGTATGAATCACTAGTTTGTGAATAACTTAACTTTGAAAATAGATTTTTCAGTCATTCTTTTTTCTTATGTTTAATATTAGTGTGTTTTATCATTATATTCAATTTGGTAATGCTTAGGTTATTTAAAAAATGAAATGCCTTTGTAACGGATGAGTTTTTGTCTGAAACCCTGATACTTCGAAAGAGATTGTCCATTTTGTACACGAAGTGCATCCAGTTTTTGCGGTAACCCTCTCTACTTTTTTGCACATGCTATGTGGGTGAAATTATGATACCATGCCAACTTTCAACCTTTTCTGAGTTCATTTGAAATGCTTTTCAATTTCAGGGTCATTTAGCTGGAAAAAAAATCAGTAAATGCATGAAAGAATTTGCTTGCACATAAAATTTCTTCGCGTTTCAAATGCCAAAACACATAACTAGCTACCCTAACAATTACAGAGATTCCCTTCTGGGTGTGAAACACATAAGAAAGTGATGATAGTGAAGCCGATCACATCCCAGATCTTTGGGTGTGAAACTTTTTCTTCGCGTGTGTCCTTTTGCGCCGTAGCCATGGAAAATCTTCATCATTTAACTGGATTCTCGGGTCAATATTCACTGTTAATGGAGCAATTTCATCAAACTTTTCATAATCTCCTGACATGTCTATCTTGTCATCCACTCCCACGATGTTTCTCTTCCCAGAAAGAACTATATGTCGCTTTGGCTCATCGTACGATGCATTCGCTTCCTTATCTTTTCTTTTTCTCGGCTCGGTAGACATGTCCTTCAGATACAAAACCTATGCCACGTCATTGGCTAGGACGAATGGTTCGTCTGCATACGCAAGATTGTTGAGATCCACTGTTGTCATTCCGTACTGCGGGTCTTCCGTTACCCCGCATCATGTCATATTGACCCATTTGCACCGAAACAAAGGGACCTTCAAACCACGTCGATAGTCAATTTCCCATATGTCCTGTATATAACCATAATATGTTTCCTTTCCCATCTCGGTTTCTGCATCAAAGCGGACATCACTGTTTTGGTTGGTGCTCTTCTTATCTTGGGCGATTGTGTAAAATGTATTACCATTTATCTCGTACCCTTTGAAAGTCATTATATTCGAAGATGGTAACTGGGACAGCAAGTACATGTCATCTTCAATAGAGGTGTCATGCATGGTACGTGTCTGCAACCAGCTGGCGAAACTCCTGGTTTGTTCACGTGTGATCCAGTGATCAGACCACTCTGGGTGTTTGGAGCATAGCAAATTCTTGTGTTCATCCACATACGGAGCCACCAAGGCGGAATTTGGTAAAACTGTGTAGTGTGCTTCAGTGAGAGAATGTCAACCATACATATTATTTGTTCCCCTCCTAGCGTGCCTTTTCCATCCAGTTTGCCCTTATGCCGCGATTCAGGAACACCAATCGTCTTAAGGTCAGGAATAAAGTCAATACAAAACTCAATGACCTCCTCATTTTCATGGCCCTTGGAGATGCTTCCTTCTGGCCTAGCACGGTTATGAACATATTTCTTTAAGACTCCCATGAACCTCTCAAAGGGGAACATATTGTGTAGAAATACAGGACCCAAAACTTTAATCTCTTCACATAGGTGAACTAGGACGTGTGTCATGATGTTGAAGAAGGATGGTGGCAACACCAACTTGAAACTGACAAGACATTGCACCAAATCATTCTCTGACCTTGGTATGATTTCTGGATCGATTACCTTCTGAGAGATTACATTGAGGAATGCACATAGCTTCACAATGGCTAATCGAACGTTTTTCGGTAGAAGCCCCCTCAATGCAACCGGAAGCAGTTGCGTCATAATCACGTGGCAGTCATGCGACTTTAGGTTCTGGAACTTTTTCTCTGCCATGTTTATTATTCCCTTTATATTCGACGAGAAGCCAGACGGTACCTTAATACTGAGCAGGCATTCAAAAAAGATTTCCTTCTCTTCTTTGGTAAGAGCGTAGCCTGCATGACCCTGATGTATGCCGTCTTTTCCGTGCATACGTTGCTGGTCCTCCCGTACCTCAGGTGTATCTTTTGTCTTCCCATACACGCCCAAGAAGCCAAGTAGGGTCACACAAAGATTCTTTGTCACGTGCATCACGTCGATTGCGGAGCGGACCTCTAGGTCTTTCCAATAGGGCAGGTCCCAAAATATAGATTTCTTTTTTCACATGGGTGCGCGTCCGTCAGCGTCATCCGGAACAGGTTGTCCACCAGGACCCTTTCCAAAGACCACCGTCAAATCCTTGACCATATCATGTACATCAGCACCAGTACGGTGGCGAGGCTTCGTCCGGTGATCCGCCTCACCTTTGAAATTCTTGCCTTTCTTTCTTACGGGATGCCTGCTCGGAAGAAATCGACGATGTCCCAGGTACACATTCTTCTTACAATTAGTCAAATATATATTGTCGGTATCGTCCAAACAGTGCGTGCATGCGCGGTATCCCTTGTTTGTCTGTCCTGGAAGGTTACTGAGAGCAGGCCAATCGTTGATGGTCACAAAGAGCAACGCCTTTAGGTCAAATTCTTCCCCCATGTGCTCATCCCACGCACGTACACCTGTTCCATTCCACAGTTGTAAGAGTTCTTCAACTAATGGCCTTAGGTACACATCAATGTCGTTGCCGGGTTGCTTAGGGCCTTGGATGAGCACTGGCATCATAATGAACTTCCGCATCATGCACAACCAAGGAGGAAGGTTATACAAACATATAGTCACAGGCCAGGTGCTATGGTTGCTGCTCTGCTCCCCAAAAGGATTAATGTCATCTGCGCTTAGACCAAACCATACGTTCCTTGCGTCATCTGCAAACTCCTTCCCGTACTTTCTTTCGATTTTTCTCCACTGTGACCCGTCAGCGGGTACTCTCAACTTTCCGTCTTTCTTACGGTCTTCTCTGTGCCATCGCATCGCCTTGGCATGCTCTTTGTTTTGGAACAAACGTTTCAACCGTGGTATTATAGGAGCATACCACATCACCTTGGCAGGAATCTTCTTCCTGGGGCGCTCGCCCTCGACATCACCAGGGTCATCGCGACTGATCTTATAGCGCAATGCACCGCATACTGGGCAAGCGTTCAAATCCTCGTACTCATCGCGGTAGAGGATGCAATCATTAGGGCATGCATGTATCTGGGCAATGCACCGCGGTAGAGGATTCGGCTTCGGGGAAAACCCTTGATCTTGTGTGACCGGACTATGGCGTGCGACTCCTTTGCGTCGTTTCCCCGCTTGAGGGCTTCTTCCTTGGATCTGGGCATTTGCAAGTGTGACCAGTGGGAGGCGGCGATGTTGCCGCCATGGCTTCTGTGGCAACGATGGTGGAGGCGAGTGAAGTCAGAGACATGGCAATGGTTGTAGTAGTTGGTTGTTTTAGACGTAACCATGGGATTACCTCGGGTTGTTTTGTTGTGCTGAAGTCAGAGCGGCGGGCGCGGGGCCCATGTGGTGATGATGATAGGCAGCAGGTGGTCTGTTCGGCGGTCTTCCAAGGCGCCAAGCTTGCATAGTTCTCATTCGGAGCTCTCCATCAGAGTCAGAGCTGTTTTGCCCTCGGTGCGGGTGGCTGAAGTTGGCACGAGTCTTCTTGTATTTCACATAGCCTCTACGGCGAGGGTTGGGTTGACGTTCGTCTTTGGCAAAGACGAAGTCTTTTGCTCGGAGATTAGGGAGGGCGATGACGCCTCTTGGGGAAAAGTGATGACGATGACACCATAGTGTATTTTGACGAGACCCTCTCTATTGAGGTATGTGTGTGGGGGGGGGGGTGGGGGGGGCGCTATCATGTGTGTGACGCTTGACAATTTGTGACAGTTTTGGCCTATTTTTTCATTAATTAACAGGACAACTCTCTTCTGCTTTATTTAATTGATGAGACAAATCCTGCCTCCATTTCGACAAAAAATAAATATGTATTTCACTCAATTTCAGTTTTTCAGATATTATTCACAAATATTGACACATATCTTACTCATTTTAGTTATATTTGAATCAATTACAGAAAAAAAGTTCCACATGCATATTTCACAAACATTTCAAGCAATTATTTAACACATATTCAACGTTTTTGAATATTAACTCCATTTATGTTCTTTCAAATATCATTCCCCTCAATTTCAAGTTTTGAGAAAAATATTCATAAAAATTCACACATAGGTTAACCATTTTATTTATATTTTAATCAATCAGGGAAAACATCCCACATGCATTTTTCGCCAGTATAAAATTATCTTAGTGAGATGTTAATTATTTTAAGCACTTTTTTTACAAAAGTGCCCACACATTTCAGTAACATTTCACACGATATGTTTATTCAGGTAAGTCTAGGTCGCGGCAAGGTTTTGTTAGTTTGTTTTAACCCACAAAAAGTTTTTTTTTGTGTAAATGTAGTCAGCTTTTTGGTGTATCAGTCGGGTGCTTTGTTTATCGTTGTTGAAGCGGAGCTGCTGTGTCATGTGGTGGCAACTGACAATAACGAGTGATGGTTTGAATTTCCACTCTTGGAGCTCTTTTTTTGAGCGTAATAACTTTATTCCTCAAATAACAGCAAGATCGTTTACATAATGGTGGAGAATAAAGTCAGGGACGATGGTCTCCCACTCTTCTGATTTACTAATGCTGAAACAGTGCTTTGCTAAACCATCCGCTATCAAGCTTGCCTCTCTAGTACAATAATCAAAACTGATAGAAGCATAATCCATTGACATGAAGGAGCATTCTGCTATGATTGGGACATCCACTCCCATGTAGGCATTAGGATCAGATATGGCCTCCAGCGCAGTCAAACTATCAGACTCGATGATAAGCTTCATACAACCCAGTTTCGCTGCTAGGTACAGACCACATCGAATAGCAAATAATTCAGCTGAACCTGCACTAGACACATGTGGTAGGACATGAGTTGTTGCCCCCAAAAATTTGCCATGGTCATCTCGTGCAACAGCTCCGCAAGCTCCTGTGAACTTATCCTCATGAAATGATGCATCGACATTGATTTTTACAACTCCCGCACTTGGCTTCTTCCATACATGATCAATCCTACGTATAGGGTGGTTTGGTGAATGAGCACGAACAAAATTTGTGGCAAGTACTTGAATAGAAATAGCTGTTTGATTCGGTGTCTGTACTGTCTCCCCTCTTGTACGTTGCCTTCTTTGCCACCAAATGAACCACATGGCCACCAATATAAATTCGGCTGTTGGTATGGTATGTGTCACTGTGCGCAGCCGAATCAATATATCTAGGGTGATAGAGCCAGATCGGTCTTGCCGAGCGGCTTGTTCAATCACCTCCGATAGTCCTAGAGCAGTCCACACTTCAGATGCACAGATACACGTAAATAGACAGTGCTGGATATCCTCTAGACCAATTTTGCATAGCGGGCATTGCGGGATCAAGGGTACATGTCTGCCTGCGAGAACACCGTAACATGGTAATACCCCCTTTAATACTTTCCAGCCAAAATGTTTGATCTTCCCTGGAAGGCGAAGTTGCCATAATTCTTTCCAAACTGCATTCAACTGAGCACTCCCTAGGCTATTCAAGCTTGCGTAATGACGTCCTAACTGATGATCGAACTCCACATGGTATGCCGAACAAACTGAGAAAGTTCCAGATCTCGTATAATGCCACGCCACAAAATCTTCCATAGTTTCAACATGGAGGGGGATTTGAAGTATTCTGTGCACATCCACTGGTGAGAACACACTATGCAATAGTGCCTCATCCCACTGTCCCGTGTGGGGGTCGATTATATCTTCCACCTTTGTTAACATAATTCCTCCTCTAGGGGTAATAAGTTTCCTGGTTTCGCTAGAAGGGATCCAAGGGTCCTCCCAGATGTTAATTTGGGAACCAGTGCCCACTCGCCAGATGCAACCCCTTTTGAAAGTTTGTATCCCAGCAACAATACTTTGCCAAGTAAAAGATGATCCTTTCTTTGGACCAGCTTTGAGGATATCGCCATTAGGATAATATTTTGCACTCAGAACACGTGCACACAAAGAGTCAGGATTTTGGAGAAGTCGCCAACACTGTTTTGCTAACATAGCAAGGTTAAAACTGTGAAGGTCTCTAAACCCCATGCCTCCCTTCTTCTTCGTGACACACATTTTCCACCATGCAAACCAATGCATTTTCCTTTTCTCCTCTCCATCACCCCACCAGAAACCCGATATTTCATCAGTGATTGATTTACATATCCCTTTCGGTAACTTAAACACAGACATAGCATAGGATGGAATTGCCTGCACCACAGATTTCAGGAGAATCTCTTTACCTTGCATTGATAAAGTCTTTTCTTTCCATCCCTTCAGTCTCTGGCACACTCTGTCAACTAGGTGCTGAAAACAGTCACTACGGTCAACCCCAACCATAGTTGGTAAACCCAGATACTTATCTGACAAAGCTTCAGTTAATATGTCCAGCATTCCGCAAACACTCTCCCTGTCATTTACTCTGGTATTAGGACTAAAAAATATACTAGATTTTGGGGTACTTACACGCTGCCCTGAACTAACACAGTACATGTCGAGAATCCTTTTCAGCGTGTTTGCATTCTGATTAGTTGCTCTCATCAGTATCAAAGAATCATCTGCAAATAAAAGATGAGAAATAGATGGGGCATTCCTTGAAACTTTTATACCTTCAATTCCATCAATTTCTTCCTCATGAGCTAACAGACTTGATAGGCCTTCAGAACATATCAAAAAGAGGTATGGGGACAAAGGATCGCCCTGTCGAAGGCCTCTGGCTGGTAAAAACTCCTCTGTTTCCATGTCATTAAATCTGATTTGGTAGCTTACGGAGGAGACACACTCCATAATAAGTTCAACCCATTGCGAATGAAAACCCAACCTTATCATCATCTGCCGAAGAAAATCCCATTCTACTCTGTCGTATGCTTTTAGCATGTCCAACTTAACAGCACAAACACCATTTGAGCCATGTGTTCGCTTTTTAATGGAATGAAAGCATTCATAAGCGACCAACACATTATCAGTTATTAACCTGCCTGGTACAAAAGCACTTTGTGTCGGGGAAATCACATCAGGAAGGATTTTTTTCAGTCTATTGGCCAGCATCTTTGAGATTATCTTGTATACCACGTTGCATAAACTAATGGGTCTGAATTGGGTTATTACCTCAGGGCTGTCCACCTTTGGGATTAGCACAACATTGGTAGCATTCCACCCATCTGGGATCTTCTTATTGTTGATAGCATCAAGTACTTCTCTAGTAAGCTCCTCTCCAACAATGTGCCAGAAGCGTTTGAAGAAAATAGCATGAAGGCCATCCGGTCCAGGAGCCTTCATATCGCCAATTTGGAATAAGGCTTTCTTTACTTCCTCCTGTGTATATGGTGCAATTAATAAAGCATTCATATGCGGTGTAACCACTGGTTTAACAGTGGACAGCAAATCCTCATCTATCATTCCTGCATCAGAATCAAAGAGGCTCCGAAAGTAATCGAAAATGAGGGGCTTGAGGTTATCATTCCCCTCAACCCATTCATCATTATTATTTTTCAATCTCTTAATTAAATTACGGCGCCTACGGGATGAAGCATACTGATGATAAAATTTTGTGTTACGGTCGCCGCGTCGCAGCCAATTCGTATGACCTCTTTGAGCCCAATAGATTTCCTCCTGTTCAAGAAGGTTTTCAATCTTCAGTGTAAGTTCTTGCTGCTTCGACTTAATCTCAGCAGTAAATGGCACACACATGATCATTTCCAATTCCTGTTGTGTTGCCTTCAACCGAGCACGAGGGCCCTTCAAAACTTTTCGATCCCACAAATGGAGATCCTTATGCACAGCAGCCAGTTTGTCGCTAGCCGAAGGACAAAGCCCTTGGACGACTGCCTTTTGCCACCTGTTCTAGCCTAAGAAAATGTTTGACTGAGATGCCGCGTTCCATAAAAAATGTGAGTTTTTTGTTTGAGCAAATAAAAAAAATCTGAGGTGCCGGGCCTGAAAGTAGAAACGTAAATGGGCAGTGTTGGCCCGAAGATGGCCATTTCACAGGCCCATTTCGGCAGCAGGAGAAAATCAGTCTCTCCAGACTCCCTCCAGCGGCGTCCGCACAGCACGCAGCCGGCTCCTGCTAAATCAGCGGCCAGGGTTCCCGAATCCCGATTCCAGTTCAAAAAACCAGGGTTCCCCGGCGGCCGCCTCCTCCACCCACCGGCGATCGCCTCTTCCGCCCCAGCCGCTCTCGAATTCCCCTACCACCAACCACCCTCCCTCCTCCGCCTCACTCGCGGCCGGCAAGGAAATGGCCTCGTCGCTCATGTCCATCCCAGATCACCTCAAGGCGGAGATCTTCGTCCGGCTGCCTGAACCAGAAGATCTCGCCCGCACAGCTGCCACCTGCGTCGCCTTCCGCGGAGTCCTAGCCGACGGCTCCTTTCGCCGCCGCTTCCGCCTCCTCCACGCCCCGCCCCTTCTCGGCATCCTCGATCGCGACGGCTTTCATCCCGCCCTCCCGCCTCACCCCGCCGCGTCCGCCGCCCGCGCGCTCGCCCACGCAGCCGACTTCACCTTCTCCTTCCTACCCTCCCACCGCCGCTGGGCCGTGCAGGACGTTCACGACGGCCGCGTCCTCCTCGCCGCCAACCCTGATCCCCAAGTGTTCACGGAGCTCGTGGTGTGCGACCCTTTGCACCAGCGGCACATCCTGCTTCCCCAAGTGCCTCATGACCTAGCTGCTTCGCTGGAGTTTCCAGTCCATATGGTACACCGGTGCCAGCTTTTAAAAGCTTCCCCCGGAGCAGGCGAGAACGAGGCAGCTGCAGCCATGGAAGAGGCGGCAAGGGCATTCATAGTGGTCATGATAGCACATTGCGAAACTGGTCCAGCTGCCTTCGTCTTCTCATCGAGCACCCGACAATGGCGAGCCGCTGCATCCAATGGTTGGGACGATTTGTTCCCCAACCAGGGAGAGTCAACCATGATCTCATCAATGCACAGCAAGTTGGTCGGGTGCCATTACGCTTATGGCTGCTTTTATTTGGAGTCCACAATGAATAACAAGTTGCTTGTGTTTGACACCTGGAGGATGGAGTTCTCCATCCTCGACGTCCCATGCGAAACATCAAACATGTTCGGTCTAGCCATTGTGGAGGCAGGAGAAGGCAGGCTCGGGATGTTGGATATCCATGATGAAACTTTAGGTGGCAAATGTGAACTCTGTTATTACATTAGAGGAAACAGAGGTGAGAATTCTGGCCAGTGGAAGATCGAGAAGACAATATCACTACCTTATGATTATCAGTACTATATCCAAGCTTCAACTAAGAGGTACTTGCTCCTAAGAAAGCTTGGACCCCTGCAGTCCATAAGCTCATCTCTGGAGGTGGAATATGTCTCAATGGACGTCAAGACATTGCAGCTTCAGTGGGTTTGTGGTGTATCTTTCGGGTTTAGCTTGGCCAGCACGCGCATATACACCAACTTCCCTCCATCCTTGTTGTCTGCACCGACAATATGAAGTGGTAAATTTACTATTGCATCCTAGTTATATCCTCCCCTTCATAGTTAGCACACAGCTTGCCTAATGCTTAATAGTTCATTGTTGTGATTGATCATTCTTGTTCATATGATGCAGTAGTGCTTATTTATCTTGTGCTTGTGGGAAAGCCAATCTTGCTGAGTAATTTAATTGTGATTTTTGTTGTTTTATTTGTTCCAATTTCCTTATGGAGAGAATCTTACAAGAGAAGATTTTTCATATAGCTTATGCATCACTGTTATTTAGGCCTCATGAAATCACTAAAATGGTAGAGCAATTCTTTTACAGGAATACTTATGGTAAAGGTGTAGAAGGACTACTAGTATAGATTCAACTTACCTTCGAATGTTCCACTCAGCTCATGGAAATTCGTTCAATTCAAGCACGACTCATCTTGTTCGCTTCTTTTATATATAACCATAAGAAGGCAGAAAAGTTTCCTTTTAGAGTTTGAAGCATCTTCACATATATAATTTTATCTTCAATTGAATAACTGCTGCGATCACAAATAAGAGACTCACTACTCTGTATAGCAAGAATAGCTTATGCCGCACAAGCTGTTTGATTAGAATCAGCCTCATAAGATCAGTTATAGGCGGGGCACCCAGTTTTTGTTTTTCTTTCCATTTTAAGGTAGTTTGAACAATTTCCCGTATCTCTTTAATGGACGGCAAATATAAGCACGCAAAATTTGTCGGTTCTGACAAGGACTCTTGATTTTTTTCCTGTCACGACCATATAAGTTTTAAGTTTTTTTTAACTGACCTAGGTTATGTCCTCCCCTTCATAGTTAGCACACAGGTTGCCTAATGATTAATAGTTATATTGTGATTAGTCATTCTTGTTTATACGATTCAGTAGTGCTTATTTAGCTTGTGCCTCTGGGAAAGCCAATCAAGCTCAGTAATTTCATTGTGATTTGTTGTTTTATTTGTTCCAATCACCTTCTGGTTATATTGTGATTAGTCATTCTTGTTTATACGATTCAGTACTGTTATTTAATTTAGGCCTCATGAAATCAGAAAAAGGGCAGAACAATTATTTTACGGGAATACTTTATGGTCAAGGTGTAGAAGGAATACTGGTATGGAGCCAAATTTCCTTCCGAGTGTTACACTCTCACGCAAATTCATTCCATTCAAGCACGAATCATCTTGTCTACTTCTTTTATATATAACCATAAGGTGGCAGAAAAGTTTTCGTTTAGACTTTAAGGCATCTTCACATGTATAATTTTATCTTCAATTGAATAACTGCTGTAGTCACAAAACAAAGACTCACTACTCTGTATAGCAAGAGTTGTGTGTGCTGCACAAGCTGTTTGATTTGAATCAGACTCATAAGATCAGTCATAGGCGGGGCACCCAGTTTTTCCTTTTCTTTCCATTTTAAGATAGTTTGAACTATTTCATGTGCCTCTTTCCGAGTCTCCCAATGGAACGCAAATATAAGCACGCAAAATTTGTTGTTGTGGCAAAGACTCTTTGATTTTGTTTTCTTTCGGAGGCTTAAGTTAAAAAAAATCTTGATACTGACCTAGGTTAAAAGTTTGTTAGACTACTATGTAGTATACATAGTCCTTCAAAGGCTGCAGCACAAATCTACCTTTTTGCATGATCTAAGTTTTACTGGACTCATTTACTTATATTTTCATGCCTCGGTCGGGCTATGTATTCCAGCTTGGATTGCAAATTACACTGCATAAAGGTGAAAGTATGCAGTTACACATAAAAGTGCTCATGACTCGTGTCTTTGCTGTGCTTCCTTTCAACCGATCACGTGGCTACTCCTTGCCTTAGTAAGTACATGAGACTGAAGTTTAATAGTTGTGATTATCATTTGTGAGATTAGGGTGCCAACATGGCCACAATTTAAGAGGATGTTTCTCTATGACAGTGTGAGGCTTGTCATCTACTACCTCCCTCATAAAATATAAGACATTGTTGTAGGCTAATTTAGTCTACAAAACGTCTTATATTTTGAGACGGAGGTAGTATGCTTACTATGTTTACAGGGTTTGCTAAACCTGGTTAGCCGCCGGCATTATCTCTGTTTTGTCTTGCCTATGTAGGAGTATATATCAATGCATGGTGTAACATGACCTGTACGTGGGGCACAAAGTTAACTAATGTGATTAGGCTTCAATCCGAATAATCTATATTTTGCTCCCATAACTCCATAATACGTTGGTGTCTATCTTTCAATCAACAAATTTTTTATTGTTTCACCAAGAGCTAAACCTAAACATTGATGGCTTGTATCTGAATCTGAATTGCTTGATGTTTTTTTTTTTCAATTACTTGAATGCCATTTCTATATATGTTTTAATCCTACTCAAATTTCTGGTGTCATTTGTCTATATAAATCTGTAATATCTGTAAAACGTTCCATCACACTCACTCTATGTGGAATAAGTGTGACGGCTTGCTTATTTCCTGTTTAATAATTTATAGAGCTAATAAATTGCAAGATCTCTGCAACAAAACTGACAACCAACCCAACACTTGACAAACACTATTGCAGCATGTCATTGGACTGTTTTTTAATTATTATTATTTTGTTTGCTCATCTACCATGATGCCAAACCTAGATCACAAATAACAGTCTGAGCGATTGCTCTGAATAGCAAGAACAGTGTGTGCTCACAAGCTGTTTGATTTGAATCAGCCTCATAAGAATAGTTGTAGGCTTCACATCTATGCTTTGTTGATTGTGAGTAACCAAGATTCTTCATAGGTATCTTCCTTCCGTGGCCTAAGTTAGAAGGTTTTTAATGAAAGTATGAAACTGACCTAAGGTAGTAGTCTGTTATACTAGAAAAAGGAATTATAGGAAAAACAAGACCCCCCCCCCCCCCGTTGTGGTGCGACACCGGGGCTAAAGGCAGCGTCGCTGCCACTTCCCTCTAGGACGGTCACCCCTCCACCGCTGCTGCCGGCCCTCGCCGCGGCATCGGCGAGCCCAGCTGCCAAAGGTTGTGTGGGAGGTTCTGGCGGCGTCAGAGTGTTGCTGCTGCGTCTGGGGTGGCAGCGGCCTACTTGTTGGGGCATAGAGGCTGGGTGGCCTCCCCGTGCCGTGGTGGTGGAGACCCTCTCTGGTGGGTGGTTGGTAGCCGGGCGACAGGGGTTGCGGGGCCTGTGTGTGGTGGCTCGGTTGCTCTCAAGATTTCGCGGCGATTGAAGTCGCTGCTTGTCGTTCGTCGGCCGTTTTGTGGCGCGGCTGCATGTGGGCTCCTGGCAGCAGATCTGCGCACGCAGGGCCAATTGGCCTACGAGGCGGTGCCTGGCGGGGCTAGTGGAGGAGGTGTTCCGGCGCAACGGTGGCATGCTCCGGGTCGTCCTCGGCGGCTCCTTGGCGAGGTCTGCGCCGGGGCTCAGGATCCGGCATGTTCTTGTCCTACCCTCTCCGACAGCACCTTGCTGTGGGGCTTCGGGCCCAGGTCTGGCCAGTGGGCGCTGGAGAGCGCGGGGATGTGCTCGGCTCGAGGTTGTTCTGGTGCTGCTCGGTTTTGCGTGCAGTGCAGCTGCCGGTGGAAGAAGGTTGCCGAGGCGGCGGCCTCAGGTTGTGATCGTCGTAATGGAGGTGTTTGCCACGACGTGAGGTGGCACGGTGGGTGCTACATGCGGAGGTGGGCACATGTGGTTGGTGGCAATGCCGGCAGTGGCGCGTCAAGCGGGCGTGCGGTTTGGATGGTGGCGGTTGTGGGAGTGCCGGAGCCTCGGGTGAAAGCCCTGCTCCACCCTTGTTGGTGCCCCCGCCGATGGCTCCCATGGGCGTCGTTCCCCTCCCTGGAGGCGTCGTATTGGGTGCTTCGGCTCATCTTTTGCCTCCACTAGCTTTGGTTCCTTCGGGTGAAAGTCTAGTTCCTGGTTTCTGTCGGGGCTGGCTATGGTGGCGTTCTCACCGCTTCCTACTTGGAGGCATCAGCTTAGGAGGCCATGACCTGGCTAGACGATCCTCTGATGTGTGATGTTGCCATGTCGGTGTGCATAGAAAACACCATGGTCGAGCCATTGGATCGTGTGGTGCGCGGCTTCGGGGCCATTGTGGAAGTCAGAGCGGAGGCTTTGGATCTCGTCGTCTTCGAAGGGTGTTGGCACTTGTCGCTTGGGTGATAGTGTCGTTGGCTGGCCTAGTGCACACCTTGGGGTCGGCGGGGATGTTGGAGCAGCAGCTCGAGAGATGGTTTTAGGGTGTATGCTTCGGTTGCTCGGGTGACGGAGCATGCGGCTTGCTTGTTGTGTGGCCTTGGGGTCGTCGTGTGTGTTGCTTGCATTTGTATGTCGGAGTGGGAGCTCCAGGGATGGTTGTAGAGTGTCGGCTCCGGTTGCTCGGGTGATGGAGCAGGCGACTCACATGGTATGCGAGCTGAGCGCCTGCATGGATGCCGGAGTGGCGGCATCGGATAGGGTCGTAGGATATTGGCTCCGATTGCTTGGGTGATGGAGTCAGCAGCTCGCCTGGCGCGCAGGGTCGGGGTCGGTGTGTGCATTGCTGATGTATCGGTTTTTGACCAGTTTTCCTTATTAACTAGTCAATTCTCCTAAATGAAAAGCAGAGCTCCTACTGATTCGTCAAAAGAAAAAAGGAAATATATGAAGCAATCAACAGGAAACTGTCAAATTAGCATGACATAATATTTCCAGGGCTTTTTATTTATTTATTACTTATGATGCCTCTTTCTGTCTATGCGTACCGACTTGGATTGCAAATTATATTGCCAAACACACAAAAGCAAGTCAGTCTTTCTGGTCACATGTTTCAGATTCAGCTGAGATCAATATTACCCATGGGACAATTGCTCTTCTGCTTGTTCTTGTGATAGTCATCTTTACAAATATAAGAGCTATAACTTGTTTCTTTTAGCTCGTATAAACTCTGAATGTGTGTACACATTCAAGCTAAAATTCTACTCGGGTGTCTAACCTCCTGTCTTGTTGTTCAGATTTGATGGAGCCGTAATCAGATCAACATTCTTAATTCAAAGTGACTGTGAGATTTCAATAGCGGGGAGTTGGATCACCTTGCCTACAGGGATGACACAATGTCACATTCTAGATTGCTTCGCCTGGTGTTGGTCATGTCTATGTTTGGGTTAATTATACTGTAGCATCGATGTGGTTGTTGTTCGCTGCCTGAGAGTGACATTGGAATTTACAGTATTTCAGTTCGCAGTGGTGTTTATGCTGTTATTGTATCCTGGTTAGGAAAGTAACATTGAAATGAACGTCCGTCTTGATATCACAAAAAGAATAGTAAATCTAGCTGATGTACACATTGTTGGTTTTCTATCTACATTATCTTTGTCTATCTTTTTTTGGTGGGGATATTTTTTTTCTATCTATATCAACCATTTTTCTGTTTCAGCGGTAGCCTAACCATAAGTTCAAACAAGCGCTATCTTTTTTCTTTTTCTTTTATCTTTGGACATATACACAAATGCTACCTGGAATACTCGTACTTGACGGTTGCCGCTCTGCTGATATCTAAGAACATCCACATTCTTTAGAAAAATGTCTCTATAAATGCCTTGAAGGAGGTCAGGGTTGGGGTTCTCCCTGCTGGTTGAAGCTGAGACCTCTCTTGGGTGGCGATGTAGTATTGTGGTCGGACCTGGCTATCAAGTAAGATTTGGAGATGGCAGATGGATCTACGGCCCCTAATATTGAACACACCAGATTCTTTCTGGTGAGGGTTAACGACCAATGGCATATATTCTGCTGCTTGTGCTTTCAGCTTTCCTCCATGGCTCGATCGAAGCAGACCACGCTAGGTTTTGGTGGGAGTTTCATGAGCCTTTAAAAGGGAAGTTCTTAAGATTTTGATGACGCGCAACAACTGCTAGAATATATGGACGCCTGACGAGTCGTGGTATCAAAGGCCGATCATCTATACTTAGTGGCAATGTTCAGAAATCATTTGACCATCTCTTAATGCAATGTGCCAAATGACAGATTATTTGGTTACTGCTGAGAACCACAAAGGGGAACTCGCTACATTTTTCCTGTTGAGCGATAAAACCATCACTACAGTAGACTACCCTACCGAGACTGTGGTTAACATTTTGTTTTTGCCAAACGGCCTCGTCCCGGATGTGGCCTGTTACCCAGCAAGGCCCATTTTGGCAGCACGCAAATCACTCACACTTCACATCTCCTTACCCTCAACAACGACGAAAAAAAGACTCCCAATCTCCTGTCCCCTAGGGTTCCCAGCGGCTGGCTGCTCTTCCGCCGGCGGCCAACTCCTGATGGCCACCGATAAAAAAGGGGAATTGCTGCTGACGAAGATCCCAGACCACCCCCTGACGGAGATCCTCCTCCGCATGCCCACCCCAGAAGACCTCGCCCGCGCATGCGCCGCGTGCAGCACCTTCCGCCGAATCGCCACCGACGGCTCCTTCCGCCGCCGATTCTGCCGCCTCCACAACCCACTACTCCTCGGCTTCGTTGACCGCGAAGGGTTCCGCCCCGCCGTCCCTCCTCACCCCGCCGCGCCGGCCGCCCGCGCGCTCGCCCGCACCGCCGACTTCTCCTTCTCCTTCCTCCCCTCCGACTGCAGCTGGACTGTCCGGGACATCCGCGATGGCCGTGTCCTCCTCGCCCGCGACCCCGACACCCAACAGCATGATCAGCTCCCAGTATTCACGGATCTCGTGGTCTGTGACCCCTTGCACCGGCGATACATCCTGCTTCCCCCCATTACCCCATGACCTAGCCGCTTCCGTGGAGGACCCAGACCCTGTATTTTTCAGGCGCTTCTGCGAGCCCAGCCTCATCCCACCCAACGAGGAAGAGGCGGCGACCGTGGAAGATACGACGTTCAGAGTGATCTGGTTCGTGCCTTCCAACATCAAGCTATACATCCTCGTCTTCTCTTCGAGCACCAGACAATGGCGAGCCGCTGCATCCCAGGGCTTGACGGATTTGCTTGTTGGGGAGGGCGAGTTGCCCATGATTACATTGCAGCACCCTTTGTTTCTCGGGCACTATTATGCTTGTGGATGCGTCTACTGGAAGTGGATGACAAATGAAAGGTGGAAGAAGTTGCTCATTCTGGATACTTGGAGGATGGAGTTCTCGATTGCTGACTTGCCACTTGAAACATGGAACATGGCAGATATAGCTATCGTGGAGGCAGGGGAAGACAGGCCTGGGTTGTTTGGTACTCGTGATGAATTTGAGGGTATCATGTGTTATATGGTTGGGTGAAAACAAGGTGAGAATCTTAGCCACTGGCAGACGGAGAAGACAATCTCGCTAAATTATAGCTACCAACATTGTATCGGAGCTGCAACAGGGAGGTACTTGCTCCTAGAAAGGGAAGAAGGCTCGCTGTTTAGGTGCCTTGGGTTGGACTCGCCAAATATGGAATATTTCTCACTTGATGTCGAGACATTGCATCTTGAGAGAGTTTGCGATAAACCTATCTCGTCTGGCACATCAAGGACACACCTATATACCAACTTCCCACCACCGTTATTGTCTTCACCGACAATATGAAGGGGTAAATTTTCTGTTGCATCCCAGTTATCTGTTTCCCTTCATAGTTACTCCCTCTGTAAACCAATATAAAATGTTTTAGATCACTAAAGTAGTGTTGTAAAACGTCTTATATTTATTTACAGAGGGAGTATTACATAAATTTTCTAATGCCAGATAACTCATTATCACAATTGACCATTCTTGTTTACACAATTTAGTAGTGGTTACTTTTCTTCCTTGTGGGAGAGGTAATCAAGCTCAGGAATATAAGTTTAATCCATTGTCTTGTTTGTTCCATTGGCCGTTTAACGGTAGTCAGATACGGAAAAATAACTATGGCATAGCTTATGCATCACCTGTTATTTAGGTCTAGTCAATTCACAAAATTGCTAGATCACATCATTTATTTGCAATGACTAGTTTTTATAGTCAAGGCCTTTGAAAATAAATACAAGTATAGATCCAGCTTACCTTTGGAGGAGGCAATTGAAAAGGTATAGTCGTGACGTTGTACATCCCAGCACTAGTGCAGAACTGGGCAATAGCATCGGTTTGTAAGGCCCTTTAGTGCCGGTTCGGTAACCGGCACTAAAGTGTGGGCACTAAACCCCCCCCCCCTCTTTAGTACCGGTTCAGCACAAACCGGTGCTAAAGCGCAACCACGTGGCACGAGCCAGCTTCGGGGGCAGGGAGCCCTTTAGTACCGGTTGGTGTCACCAACCGGTATTAAAAGGTTTGGGGGAGGGGGGGTTGGGTTTATGATTTCTTTTTTATTTAATTTTGTGTTTTTCATTTAATTCTTTTTCGTTTGCTGGTATTTTACGATACTACATATTGTACACGTTATGCATATATATAAATATAATTTTTAGTAGAACCGATCATAATATATATATATATATATCATCGAATCTCTCACAACCACCATTAATTAATTCACACATATATATACAATTAGCTAGCTATCTACAATTTCTCCTAATTGGTGCCTTCGGAGCCAGTGGCATTAGCCTAATTGGTGCCTTCGGAGCACGATAACAATTGGAAGTGGTTCATGGGGGCGGTAGCGGGTAATAGTATTCTCCTTTGGGATCTATGACCTGATCGAGCAAAAATCCCGCTATTTCCTCTTGAATTGCTTCTATGCAGTCCTCTGTTAGGAGCTTCTCCCGCACCTCTTTGAACTGTTAAGAAGGAGATCAATATGCATGTGTATTAGTTGTGTGACTAGATAGTGATAATGGTGTAAAAATTGTGAATAGTGTTTTGACAAACGTACCCACTCCTGTCTTTGAGATCTGCTCCTTTCGGACGCCATCATGCGAATGTTCTCGCAAACGTAGTATGCACACAGATTATTCCCCGGCGCCTGCTTCAGGGCCTTTACGAGAATGGAATTTGATCAGATAATAATTAATCAAGCATGATAATTAAAGAGATGGAAGCTAGCTAGTACTACTTAATTACTTACATGGGGTCGATACCATTTTAGATTTTGTTTCCATGGGCCTGGAGTGGCCCTGATGAACTTTGCCCAAGCCCTGCCCGCCGACAAAGAAAATGAATAAATGGGTTATTAAATAGTTGTTATCAGGAAAAACATGTAGCTAGCTAGTAAGCAAAAACATGTAGCTAGCTAGTAGAAAAAAACAGAATTTGTAGTACAAGACAGTGTGACTCACTTGAAGTTGTAAGGAAGTAGTATATCTTCATTGTATTTGAGGCGCTTGAAGAACTCTAGCATACTTTCCTCTACACTTTTTTCGTAATATGGATCTAATTTCCATGTGTATTCATTAATGGTATTTGGGTCAACGAACCAATGCCATAGCGTCCACCTTTTTTCATTTCATAAATCTTCATCCTGCATAATACCACAGAAAAGAATATAGTGAGGATAATTAGAGCTAATGATTGATCAAAATGATCACTACAGCTAGCTTGAGACTTAAATTACAGAAAGAAATCACTTACAGACAATAGCAACTGATGATAGATTTGTCGAGTGCGTCTTGATTGTATAGGTGAAATAGTTCTGAATAATCGACGGTCACAGCTTTCTCATGGTAGTAATGATCCTTCTTGACATTCACCATGAGGGACTCTTGATTGGAAATCTTGGTAATGTCCATGTACCATTGATGCAATTCATACATTCTCGTTGGGAGCTTCTTGACCTCGTCTGGCTTGACCAAAGGTTGGCCCCGGACATATTTCTGTTTTATTTCCTCCTCTCTAGTCGGAGACATGGGCTCGATATCGAGGAGTTGTCCAACAGTGATCATGAGCGTTTTAGCCTGCTCAATATGCTCCTCGGTTATTACCACATCGCCCAGCCCGGGAACGTTAACGGTTTGCCCACAATAATATTGGACGCGCCTACTCTCATGAAGTTTTTGTCTGTCGTCGACAAAAGTAACTCCTGGACATGGCTTTGCTGGCTCTCTCCATTCTTGAAGGGAGATCGGGAGTTGGTCCTTCACAAGAACTCCGCACTGACGAATGAACTTGTCCGCAATCTTCTTAGGCGCTAATGGTTTGCCATTAGGTTTGATGGCCTCGATATTGTACTTTACGTCCTCCTTCAACTTTTTGTTCGGGTCTCGTTTCCTGTTGCCTGAAGATTTGCTCGATCCGGATGGCTGAATGAAGAAAGATCGATTCATTAATATATCTTCAAGTCATTTAAAACATGTGATGATCACCAGATGCCTGCTTATATAAATATATATACCTCGCCGGTCTTTGTTGTTTCAAGATCAACATTTTCTTCGTCATGTTCATAGTTCACGACTTCATCAATTCGGTCGTCGTGATCGAATAACATATCACCCTCCCCGGTGTTGTTTAGATATTCGGAGGCGTCATAATCTTCTTCATTCTGATCATTATCTGGCCCGTGAGGATTGCGTATGATATTGAACAGGGCCTCTTCTCCCTCTCTGCCGATATTGTCCGCCATAGGTTTTGTTTAACTAATCCAAACGAAATATATTCAAATTACAATCCATGGATGCAATCAATTAATAAGGAAAAACTGAATCAATCATAGTACATAATAAGCATCATCGAATATAATCTCGAATACGTCGTCTCTAATAATAGACATAATCTCGAATACATCGTCTCGAATAATATATATAATCTCGAATAAATCATCTCGAATATTATATATCGAATACATCACTAGCTAGCTAGCTAGCTAATAAAGATCGAATACTAGAGAGTAATCTAGGCGGTAGACAACCAAAGTGAAGGAACCATCACTGGATCATAGCTCGGGTGATCTCCCCAAAGAACCTACCAGGTATTGAAGAACCTGACATCCATAGCAGCCATGTAGCGATGGACGTGCTCGTCCTCCTCCCTGACATGCCGACGTACCACCTCCGGCGGGGCCGGCTCCCTCCGCACCGAAAGTGGCCCACGCGAACGCCACCAAAGGAGATGAGGGTCGACGATGGGACCCGGGGCCGGGTTCCTCACCAAGCGTCGCGCCCCTGAAGGTAGCACCTCCCAGTGCCAACCCGGCGGAGCCCAGTCCCGGATATGGGTCCTCTGAAGCAGGACGTTGTCGTGAACGGGTCGACGGCGAGGATGCAGGCCGAGCATCGTCGACAACAATACTATATGCCGCAAAAGTAAAGTAACATTTTTTAAATGATGGATTGTGATTTCATATATGCAAATTCTAAATTTTATAACTAAAACTAACATTTCTAATATTTGTATAACTAAAACTAACATTTTTTAATATTTCTATAACCAAAAAACATTTCTATATAACTAACATTTCTAATATAACTAACATTTCTATATAACTAACATTTCTAGTATTCTATATAACTAACATTTCTATATAACTAACATTTCTATATAACTAACATTTCTATAACTAAAACTAACATTTCTAATATTTCTATATAACTAACATTTCTATATAACTAACATTTCTATAACTAAAACTAACATTTCTAATAATTCTATAACTAAAAACAGAAAGATTGCTAACAATTCTATAACAATGTGTGTGTGTGTGTGTGTGTGGTTGGCGGCCGGGGCAGGAGCTCACCGGCGAGGCGCGACGACGGGGGGCGGCGACGGGGACGGGGACGGAGATGGAGACGGCGACGGGGACGGGGCGGCCACGACGGGGACGGGGACGGGCCGGGCGGGGAGGACAGGGCGGGGCGTGACGACGGGGCGCGGCGCGACGACGGGGACGGCGATGGCGACGGACGGCGACGGGGACGGCGACGGACGGCGACGGGGGCGACGGCGACGGGGCAGAGGAGAAAGAAGTAGAGGGAGAGATGAGAAACTGACAAATTTTTTGAAGTGTTTTCTTATATAGAACCCACCTTTAGTACCGGTTGGAGCCACCAACCGGTACTAAAGGTCTGTTTTGGCTAGGCGAAGCGGCGGGAACAGCACCCCCTTTAGTACCGGGTCGTGGCACCAACCGGTACTAAAGGCCCCCCCTTTAGTATCGGTTGGAGCCACGACCCGGTACTAAAGGGGGTGCGCTGCCAGGCGAGGGGCGCAGAAGTTTCGTCCCACCTCGCTAGCCGAGGGGCACTCGCACCTGCTTATAAGCCCCGCCGTCGCTGCTGTCTCGAGCTCCTCTCTTAAGCAGGCCTTCTGGGCCTACCTCTGCTGCGATGCCCTGTTGGGCCTACTGAGCTAGCGGGCCTGCATCCTGGCCCAACTAGAATTTGGGTTTTCTAGTCGTATGCAGGACGCTGTGGCCCAGTAGGTGGGCTTTTTTTTCTTTTTTTTGCTTTATTTATTTTTGAGTTGTTTTTTGCTGTATTTAGAGTTTCTTTGTGAATATTTTTTCTTTAGGTACAAAAAATTACAAACTTTCTGTTAGTACCGGTAGTTTACAAATTTGAATAGTTTAAATAATGAATTATTTGAAATTTGTGTGAATCACTAGTTTGTGAATAACTTAACTTTGAAAATAGATTTTTCAGTGATTCTTTTTTCTTATGTTTAATATTAGTGTGTTTTATCATATATTCAATTTGGTAATGCTTAGGTTATTTAAAAAATGAAATGCCTTTGTAACGGATGAGTTTTTTTTCCGAAACCCTGATACTTCGAAAGAGATTGTCCATTTTGTACACAAAGTGCATCCAATTTTTGCGGTAACTCTCTCTACTTTTTTGCACATGCTATGTGGGTGAAATTATGATACCATGCCAACTTTCAACCTTTTCTGAGTTCATTTGAAATGCTTTTCAATTTCAGGGTCATTTAGCTGAAAAAATTAGTAAATGCATGAAAGAATTTGCTTGCACATAAAATTTATTCGCGTTTCAAATGCCAAAACACATAACTAGCTACCCTAACTATTACAGAGATTCCCTCCTGGGTGTGAAACACAGAAGAAAGTGATGATAGTGAAGCCGATCACATCCCAGATCTTTGGCTGTGAAACTTTTTCTTCGCGTGTGTCCCTTTGCACCGTAGCCATGGAAAATCTTCATCATTTAACTGGATGCTCGGGTCAATATTCACTGTGAATGGAGCAATTTCATCAAACTTTTCATAATCTCCTGACATGTCTGTCTTGTCATCCACTCCCACGATGTTTCTCTTCCCAGAAAGAACTATGTGCCGCTTTGACTCATCGTACGATGCATTCGCTTCCTTATCTTTTCTTTTTCTCGGCTTGGTAGACATGTCCTTCACATAGAAAACCCGTGCCACATCATTGGCTAGGACGAATGGTTCGTCTGCATACGCAAGATTGTTGAGATCCACTGTTGTCATTCCGTACTGCGGGTTTTCCGTTACCCCGCATCGTGTCATATTGACCCATTTGCACCGAAACAAAGGGACCTTCAAACCACGTCGATAGTCAAGTTCTCATATGTCATGTATATAACCATAATATGTTTCCTTTCCCGTCTTGGTTTCTGCATCAAAGCGGACACCACTGTTTTGGTTGGTGCTCTTCTTATCTTGGGCGATCGTGTAAAATGTATTACCATTTATCTCGTACCCTTTGAAAGTCATTATATTCGAAGATGGTAACTGGGACAGCAAGTACAGGTCATCTTCAATAGAGGCGTCATGCATGGTACGTGTCTGCAACCAGCTGGCGAAACTCCTGGTTTGTTCACGTGTAATCCAGTGATCAGACCGCTCCGGGTGTTTGGAGCGTAGCAAATTCTTGTGTTCATCCATATACGGAGCCACCAAGGCGGAATTCTGTAAAACTGTGTAGTGTGCTTCAGTGAGAGAATGCCCGTCCATACATATTATTTGTTCCCCTCCTAGCATGCCTTTTCCATCCAGTCTGCCCTTATGCCGCGATTCAGGAACACCAATCGGCTTAAGGTCAGGAATGAAGTCAATACAAAACTCAATGACCTCCTCATTTTCATGGCCCTTGGAGATGCTTCCTTCTGGCCTAGCATGGTTATGAACATATTTCTTTAAGACTCCCATGAACCTCTCAAAGGGGAACATATTGTGTAGAAATATAGGACCCAAAACGTTAATCTCTTCACATAGGTGAACTAGGACGTGCGTCATGATGTTGAAGAAGGATGGTGGAAACACCAACTCGAAACTGACAAGACATTGCACCAAATCATTCTCTAACCTTGGTATGATTTCTGGATCGATTACCTTCTGAGAGATTGCATTGAGGAATGCACATAGCTTCAAAATGGCTAATCAAACATTTTCCGGTAGAAGCCCCCTCAATGCAACCGGAAGCAGTTGCGTCATAATCACGTGGCAGTCATGAGACTTTAGGTTCTGGAACTTTTTCTCTGCCATGTTTATTATTCCCTTTATATTCGACGAGAAGCCAGACGGTACCTTAATACTGAGCAGGCATTCAAAGAAGATTTCCTTCTCTTCTTTGTTAAGAGCGTAGCTTGCATGACCCTGATGTATGCCGTCTTTTCCGTGCATACGTTGCTGGTCCTCCCATGTCTCAGGTGTATCTTTTGTCTTCCCATACACGCCCAAGAAGCCAAGCTGGGTCACACAAAGATTCTTCATCATGTGCATCACGTCGATTGCGGAGCGGACCTCTAGGTCTTTCCAATAAGGCAGGTCCCAAAATATAGATTTCTTCTTCCACATGGGTGCGCGTCCGTCAGCGTCATTCGGAACAGATTGTCCACCAGGATCCTTTCCAAAGACCACCTTCAAATCCTTGACCATATCATGTACATCAGCACCAGTACAGTGATCCGCCTCACCTTTGAAATCCTTGCCTTTCTTTCTTACGGGATGCCTGCTCGGAAGAAATCGACGATGTCCCAGGTACACATTCTTCTTACAATTAGCCAAATATATACTGTCGGTATCGTCCAAACAGTGTGTGCATGCGTGGTATCCCTTGTTTGTCTGTCCTGAAAGGTTACTGAGAGCATGCCAATCATTGATGGTCACGAACAGCAACACCTTTAGGTCAATTTCTTCCCCCATGTGCTCATCCCATGCACGTACACCTGTTCCATTCCACAGTTGTAAGAGTTCTTCAACTAATGGCCTTAGGTACACATCAATGTCGTTGCCGGGTTGCTTAGGGCCTTGGATGAGCACTGGCATCATAATGAACTTCCGCTTCATGCACAACCAAGGAGGAAGGTTATACAAACATAGAGTCACAGGCCAGGTGCTATGGTTGCTGCTCTGCTCCCCAAAAGGATTAATGTCATCTGCGCTTAGACCAAACCATATGTTCCTTGTGTCATCTACAAACTCCTTCCCATACTTTCTTTTGATTTTTCTCCACTGCGACCCGTCAGCGGGTACTCTCAACTTTCCGTCTTTCTTACGGTCTTCTCTGTGCCATCGCATCGCCTTGGCATGCTCTTTGTTTTGGAACAAATGTTTCAATCGTGGTATTACAGGAGCATACCACATCACCTTGGCAGGAATCTTCTTCCTGGGGCGCTCGCCCTCGACATCACCAGGGTCATCACGGCTGATCTTATAGCGTAATGCACTGCATACTGGGCAAGCGTTCAAATCCTCGTACTCACCGCGGTAGAGGATGCAATCATTAGGGCATGCATGTATCTTCTGCACCTCTAACCCTAGAGGGCAGACAGCCTTTTTTTCTTCATACGTACTCTTGGGCAATTCGTTGTCCTTTGGAAGCATATTCTTTATCATTACCAGCAACTTTCCAAATCCCTCGTCAGATACACCATTCCCTGCCTTCCATTGTAGCAATTCCAGTGTGGTGCCCAGTTTTTTCTTGTCACCTACGCAATTTGGGTACAACAATTTTTTGTGACCCTCTAACATGCGCTGCAACTTCTTCTTCTCCAAATCACTTGCGCAGTTTCTCTTTGCATCGGCAATGGCCCGACCTAGATCATCAATGGGCTCATCCGATGCCTCTTCTTCAGCTTCTTCCCGCATTGCTGGCTCAGCTTCTTCCCGCATTACCGGCTCAGCTTCTTCCCTCATTGTTGTATCATCGTATTCAGGGAACCCATGGCCAGGATAGCTGTCGTCGTCCTCTTCTTCTTCATTGTCTTCCATCATAACCCCTCTTTCTCCATGCTTGGTCCAAACATTATAGTGGGGCATGAAACCGGACTCAAATAGGTGGACGTGAATGGTTCTTGACGTAGAGTAATTGTGACCATTCTTACAGCCAGCACATGGACAAGGCATAAAACCATCCGCCCGCTTGTTTTCCTCAGCCGCAAGCAGAAAAGTACGCACGCCATTAATGAACTCGAGAGAGCATCGGTCATCGTACATTCATTGCCAGCTCATCTTCAATACACGGCATCGAAAACACCAAATTAATACAATACATAAAGTTCATACATAAAGATCATACAACACTTAAATGCAACAAACAAATAACTCTCTAGCTAAAGAATTTAAATGCAACAACAAATGCGATCAAGATCGCAACTAAGGTAACAATTGATCCAACAGCGTCATGATACCAAGCCTCACTATGAATGGCATATTTTCTAATCTTTCTAATCTTCAAGCGCATTTTCTCCATCTTAATCTTGTGATCATCGACGACATCGGCAACATGCAACTCCAATTCCATCTTCTCCCCCTCAATTCTTTTCAATTTTTCCTTCAAATCCTCATTTTCTCTTTCAACTAAATTTAACCTCTCGACAATAGGGTCGGTTGGAATTTTCGGTTCAACTACCTCCTACATACAAATATCTATGTCAACTTGATGGGCATAATTTGTCATAAACACGAAATGCAATGAATAGTTTTAAAAGAGAATATACCACATCCGAATCATAACCCGGACGAGGGCCGACGGGGACGGATATCAAAACCATGGCACTATGTATAACAAACAACGTATGTGTAAGATAATTATACGAGTAACTATATATCCAAATCACACAAACATCAATTTTTTATATAAAACTTCATGAACAAGAGGCTCACCACAAGGTGGTGCCGGCGACGGGACGTTGCGCGGTCGACGGTGGTTACGACGGAGATTTAGAAGGTACTAAGTAAACCACACCTACATATGCAAACTAAGTGTTATTTTTGACCTCAAATTGCATATAAATCAAATACTAGCACATATATATAATTCCTCCCAAATTACTAAACTCAAAAATCAATCACTATATAAAGCATTGCACGAGCTAATCTAGCAATGAGAGATGAAAGGACAAAGTTGCTAACCTTT
The DNA here is from genome assembly GCF_003073215.2 of Triticum urartu. Classification (NCBI taxonomy): domain Eukaryota; kingdom Viridiplantae; phylum Streptophyta; class Magnoliopsida; order Poales; family Poaceae; genus Triticum; species Triticum urartu. The sequence continues at coordinate 692,170,210 of NC_053028.1, forward strand.
GTGATCATTTGAATGGATGGGGGCCTTCAAATCTTGATAAATTTTGGGCAAAATGTGTGATGAGCTTGAGAGGAAGAGGGAAAAGAACAGAGGGGAGAGGGGAAAGGGGAAGAACAGAGCGAGCTCGGGTCGACGAAGGGTCTATGTAGGACGACCTTTAGTACCGGTTCGTGATACGGCCCGGTACTAAAGGTGCTGGAGGGGCCCCGAACTGACAACATCCTGTCACCACTCACTTTTGTACCGGTTCGTAGCACGAACCGGTGCTAAAGGTTCGCCATGAACCGGTACTAATGAGAGCGGCCGGCTAGTCGTTGGAACCGGCACTAATGCACACATTAGTGCCGGCTCAAATTCAAACTGGCACTAATGTGCTTCACATTTGACCCTTTTTCTACTAGTGTTCATAGATCAAGCACAAAGCACAGTATACGACCTAACGATACGTAGTAGTGAGTAGGTCATCTTGCAAAGTAGATCCCGAGATAACTGGCCACGTTGCTGAAATATAACACGGCAGGCCTAAAAACTACGTCGCGATACGCTCTAGGACATGTAAGGTCCACAACAACGCCCTCAGCAGGGGGAGGAGGGGGACGACACAAAGCGTTGCCGCTAGCGAGTCCGAGATAGACTTGGGTCTTCAGCAAGAACCTTGACATGGAGAGAAGAACCACAGCGATGTCCTCGAGAGGAAAGCGGCACCCACAGGTGTCGCCAAAGTGCAAAGCTTTCGCTCGTCAGCTGACCCATGCCACCACAAGGTATCAGGACAACCGCCATGAGCACAAGTCTATAGGTCCAGATCTGGGTGTCGCCATCGCCAACGACACAGAGCCAGCCCAAGCCCACCGCTACCCCTCGTCTCCCAGGCAACCAAAACGCATAGCCACCCTGACCCCTAGGGCGTCTGTCGGAGAGCCAACCATGCAGACTGCTATCCTTGGGATGTCGCCCTGGCATCCATGCCCCGAGACACCGGCAACCATCTGCAAGGCAACATGCCAACAATGGTAGGAAGAATGGAAGGCACCTCCTTCCACCCCAAGCCCAACATCAACCAACCGGGTTTGGGTCAACACATCCACCATAGGAGGCGCCAATGCATGCGTTCCCAACCGGTCCAGGTGGGCGTGGGGGGAGGGGGTGGACACAACCCAATGGTTGCCGACAGCCACTGCCGAGGAAGCCCCTATCGATGCCCTCTGGCCATGGCCTAGCTGAGCTCACACACCACCATGCTCGTGGCTGATGGTGTTGATCCGCCGATGCCACAGCCATGCCAGGGAGCTCGACTCGGACTGACACCACGAACGAACCATAGGCCAGGAGAGCACAAGACGGAAGTTTGCACCAGCACGGACAAGTCGGCCTTCCATACATGCACGCTGACCGATGCTGTCCACCACCTTGGAGCCGCAGCACACCGCTCACGCAGCAGGCGAGCGCACCACCTCCATCTCAAGCCCCTTACACAGCCTTCCTGGAGCATGTTGATCTTCGGGAGCGATTCTGCAACCTATAGCCCCCATGTATATTTCGCCCCACCCACGAGCAGTTGGCCAGCTGCCGCCCACGTCCAAGGCAGGTGCGTCGGAGCCATAACAAGGAAGGCCCGCCAGATCTACTTGTGGCAGCCCGTGACCTAGATTTGACTCCGCGCCGCCGCCACAGGCACGCAACCGCCGCACCACAAGCAACCTCAGAGTTGCCCTCCATATGCGCACATACCTTCGAGCCCTGCGTGCACCCGACACTACCATCTGGTCAAGCCGCCCCACACTAACCACCCCCGAGCAGAGAAGAAAAGAGTCATGCCACCATCCACATATGAGCGATCGTGGGATCACACCGACAATTTGTTGGGCATTTTCCTAGACTTGACACTGGTACTCACATTTTCCTAGAGTTTAAGTCCTAAATTTGACACTGGTGCTCGCATTTTACTAGATTTATTTCAGGCCTTCAAGCGATGTGCGTGCAGTGGGAGGAGACATTCCCGCCGACAATGCAGATGTATGTGGCGACTTCGACAAACTCAACATGATGTGCCGGTTCAGTCTCTCAGAGGTGCTCATTGGGTAGGGTGTGCATGTGTGCGTTCATATGGGGTGAGTATATGTGCATATGTATGACTGTCCGTGTTTTAAAAAAGTGGCAACATGATGACCAAGTTCTTCCCTCAAGTAGTTTCACAACTTCCTGTACAACACAAGTAGCCTACTACTCTAGCATAAGCACTATATAGAGATAAAAAGTTCCAAAGGAATAGCTCAAACAGACAAAGATGCATCTTATCATATAGGCTGCAGTAATTTCCTGGAGAGGAGGCAATGGGCACTTGTCAAGTAAAGATAGTGAGCTAACCAGAGAGGCAGAGACTGAGTTCATTTGGTTCAAATATGAGGAAGAGCATTCAAAATGTGATGAAACAGTGAAAAGCAATAGAAATCACAGGCGTAACAGAGAAACTTGGTGCACATATTGACATAGGTCAAGCACAGTAACTTTGACAATTAAACATGGTTTGAGGCTTTCGGCACAATAAGTTCAACACTTCGACAACTGAGTATATGCTGAGCATAACTACCTGAACGTGTTGATTATTGTAGCACTGTGGGCATATAGCTGTCTCCAAAATAGCAAGCAGGCTAGAGTGCAATATTCTGTGCCTAAGCTGCATTGAAGTGTGGAAAATAACACGGCAACATCTCAGTTTATTGGTAGAAGTAACCAAAGCCAAATCCTGAAACTACTTGATATATATGGAGTTGGTCAGCACGTCGAATGACTATCTTGTTGATGCACATCATGAATTCACAAATAGAGAATCATGTCGACAAACAATTTTGGCTGCCATGCATTAACCCTGCAGTGGAGGCAAATTGAAACCAGCTCCGGTAAGTATTGCAACTTGCAAATGAAGATTTGTTATATCAGTAAATATTGTTACCATTCGCAGATCAAATGCAATGAATGCTGACGGAAGAGAGGAATACCAAAGTACTCGTCAAACAATATATAGATGGAGATGAATAATTTGTGCCCAACCCAAAATTAAATAAAATTCAAATATTAAACAGTTAACCTAGAAACTATCTTTTGTGCAACTAAATATGGATGCAAAGTAGGAGGGCAAAATCAACAGAGAAGACTGCATAAAAAAGGAACTAAGTTAAGGAAGCCAGTAAATTATTTATGACTACATCGTTCAGCTTTTATTGTATAGAGATATGAGGGTTTGTGCACAAATTAACCAATGACAACAATCTAAAGCATGATGATCACGCCATCGGAGAAACTTATAAGGATTAACAGTTATATTCTTGAGGAGCATGTTAACCATGCATGCAGAACATATACTCACCAGAGTTAAGACAAACACAACATTCCACGTAAGAATAGGCCCTAAAAATATCATATAGTTTTGTGCATATATCACTACTTGACGAGTCCTCCCGTGACAGCTTCACGGTAACTCTATCAAGATTTGGCGCAGACTTGAATACCAATTTCAAGAAATCAAACTCATGATCCTCGCCTTCGAAGCCGTCAACTTCCATCTCTTTGAGGGCGGTCAAGGACATGGTTTGGGTTTTCCAGTTCATGGGATCACACCGACAATTTGTTAGGCATCCTTCTTTCTGCTAAAACCAAAATCAAGAGTAACTACAAAATTGATGATCAAAATATATATATAGTAAAACAGAGAATTACCATTGATCTCTGTAGGACGACCCTAAGCCTCTGCATAGCACTATGAATGCAATTCATCCCAATGAGATGAAACACGAAAGTTCCGAAAACATGCCCAGCTGTTTCAAGATGTAGCTCCAAAACAGAAAATGCATCAACGATATGCTTCTGAATAGCCTCCCTGCAGCTGCCCACTTCGTTGAGAAGACTATACGACCTCTGGAAAAACAACAATTTGTCAAGGTATATATGTCACATGCATATCTCTACTCCTATAGTGTACCAGTTCAAATTTTGGATTTACCACCTCCGCTACAGTCTTTCCCGCCAAAGAGAGAGATGAAATCAATTTCAACCGTCAATTTCTTCCTCTGTATTAACATCCACCCTCCATCGCACGCTAACATACCAGATCTGACGGTCCATCTTTGCTGGATTCGCCCACCTCTACCCAGTTCCCACCTGTGTGGAATTTGCCAGCACCTTCGCGATGGCTCCTCACGTGACTCTCTGGAAAATCAAAATCACCCCGCGCGCGAAACCAATCTGGGAGCCCACACGAGCCAGCGCGCCAAACAGCAGCTTCTCCTTCCACTCCGCAGCCCACACCCCACCGCTGCCAAACAGCAGTTTCTCCATCCCCTCCACATCCCACCGCCGCGTCCACCTGCTGTCTACTCCGATTTGGTTTCCATCTTCTTCTTTTGAGTGCTTGCAACTCGTGGGATCTAGGCTGGGAGGAGCGGAAGTGCCCTAACGTACATGTGAGTCCGTTGCACAGCTGTTTTTCTTTTCACGCTGGTTCCGATTTTCTTGATCTTTTTCTCATACGAGATTATCATGTAAGTTGATGCTTCTTGCAAATAACTATCTATTCTCTCCATGTTACAAATCAAAACGAAATGATGACATTTTCTGTCCCTTGTGGAGGGTATGCATTTTTTGTGCACACAAGGTGTCTGTGTATTTGCCCAAACTGTGATGAAGAGATAGAGGCCACCGGAAGGCAAAGGATTAATGTACGGTCATGTATCTGCATACCAGAATCTGATGTATAAGTGGAATGGTCATATTCATACTTTTGTATTCTTGTTAGTTGGTTCTTGGTTCCTAATATAATGTTTTGATTTGTTCAGAAGTTATACTCATTTGAGAAACTTACATATGATGTTCTCTTTATTTTTTGATGAGATTAGAGACTAAAAAACTGCAGCTCCGTAATTTGATCAGAGCTAAACTGAACTAAACTTTCAGTTCAGTCATTACATATTGTCTCATAACTTTGTATATCTACATGAGAGTAATATTGTCAGTCAAAGCATTATTTATCTAAATAACCTATTATGTTGTTTAAACTAAATCTGCAGTTTTGAGTTGGCAACTTCGAACGATCAACCTCGCGGGCCAGCATGACTCTGTTTCGGCACTCTGTTGGAAATACCAGCCCATTTGCTTCTCCTTCATCAGTCCCAGGTACATAAGTCTTCCCCTAACATATAGGTACAAAATCTGCAATCATGTGGTTTCCTGTTCTAAGCACATACTATAGATACCTTTGTGGTCTCCTCAGATGTATAAAAGAAGAGATTAGAAATAGGGTTAATCATATGAAGGATACAAGCAATTATGTATGCTCAACTGCTCATCATATGAATGCAGATAACTACAGAGAACGATGCACTCAGTTGGAAGAACGAACTCCTTTAAAAAATATTACTAATGCCCCAGTGGTTAATTCAACAACACCATCAGAAGCGAAACAAGGTTCTATATCTTTGGACTCAAATCATGTTCCTGAAGATTGATTAAGATTTGTATTTACTTTTGTAATTGACTTATCTTTTGTTTGCTAATTTTTCAGTGCTGAATAATTATTTTGTTGAACAAAGAAATGTATCAATAAATCCTGTACACCGTAAGCGTTTTCGTGATCGGAATAGATACTTGCAAATGACACCAGTTCAAAGAGAAACCTATTTACAGAGGAATCGCGAGTACAAACGGGCTAAGAGAGAAAACTATGCAGTTAGTAGCAGTGCGCAGTCCATAACTGGGCAGAGAAATATGAGTTGGAGTGACCACATACACAAGCTTATGAACTCTTCTCAGGTGGCAGAAGGTACTTTATAGTGGTTTATGATAAATATAATTTTAGTTACCATTACGTGTGCTTGGTGAAGGAATTAATATCTTTTTTTCAGGTTGCTGCATGGACATTCCAGCGGTCGATCAGCATGGTTTCTCATCAAAAATGAAGCAAGGTTTGATAAAAAGCTGTATTTACCATCAGAATCTATTTTTAGATGTATTACTAATAATAATATAATCTAATTTTGTGTGTGTGTGTTTATCATGTCAAAAGCAGTGGCCACATTTGGTAGTTTTGGGATATCTAAGTCTGGTAAAGACATATCTGAATTGGACCAGCACCTTATTCTTCAGTCAAATATGTGCCACCTAGATCATGGAACTCGACTGACAGTCAGTCCATCGGAAGTATATGTATCATCTATTTCTCTTGAAGATCATGGTGCATATAATGCATTGACAAACAGTAGTCGACGTAAGCGACAACGTGGCACTAAGTGGTACTCAAACTTGGCACCTGAACAAAAAGAAGCATACTTACAAAGGAATCGTGACTATAAGAAAAGAAGAAGCTCTCATGGAGCGGGTTGTAGTAATGCACATGATACAACTGACAAGGCGAGTTGTAATACACAGAATGTAACTGGACAAAGTGACAACTTGGTTCATCAACATATGCCTATGGAAATTCAACAGCATAATGATCATGAATCTGAAGACACAATCTACATGCCAACTGATTTTTTTCCTGCTATCCAAGGTAATTTTTAGCACCAGATGACAATGATTTTCTAATTTACTTTCCTCATAAGTATTAATTATGTCAAATAATTTGCTAAATTGATTTAATACTCAACAGATAAAATTGGGGAAACTGGAGATGATATAATAGGTGAATATGGGAAAACCCAATATATGCTTGAAGCCGATGATGAAGATTGTGATAGCTGTTTATTCGGCGAAGGAGGTAAGTATTTTAGTATATATCTTGTCAAATGGAGGGAAAAAACAGATATTGGTATCAAGATAACTATTATACTATTTTCTCACTTCCAAATAACGATGGACAGGTTCTGAATATGAATCATATCAAGAACCAGACCATGCTATTTGTGAAACACAAGTTGATCCGTATGATCACATATATAAAAATTTGCCAAGTGGTCATCATGTTTTGGAGGCAGTACCCAATTGCAGATATTGCACCGCAAAAAGGTTTCAGTACGAGAAACCAACTTTTTGTTGCATGGGTGGCAAGGTCAAGTTAGTGACTCCACTTGTTCCTGAAGAAATGCATCGATTGTACACAAGTCAAGATCCAGAAGCAAGGTATTTCCAAGATAACATAAGGTACTTCAATTCACACTTTTCTTTTACCTCTCTTGGGGTTATGTTGGATCAACGATATTGCAATAAAAGGTCTGGAGTTTACACTTTCCGTGCACAAGGTCAGATTTACCACAGGATTGACCAATTGGTTCCAACAGGGGATGGGCCCAAACATCTACAATTGTATTTTTATGACACAGATGATGATTTGCAACATAGATTCCGATACTCTTCTAATCTTGATAAAGTTCTTATCTGCAAATTGACGCACATACTTCCACATAATCCTTATGCCCAGATATTTCGAAGCCTTGGTTCTGTGCCAAAACTTGATGAATATCGGATTGAGCTGAACACAGACATTTGTTTAGATCAACGAGTATATAATACGCCCACTGCGTCCCAAGTAGCAGCAATTTGGGTAGAGGGAAATAATCCTCAAGGTCACTTTGACAGGAGTATAATTGTATACGGTAAATCAGATAAGCCACAATACATAAAAGCATACCAAGGCTGTTATGATCCACTATCATACCCACTTTTCTTTCCCAGCGGGGAAGTTGGATGGAACTTAAATATACCGAAAGTGGGAACAAATTCTAATATTTGTGTTAGTAGACATCGAGTAAACGGCCTCGAGGAAGAAGGTTAGTTTTATCATATTTTGATGGTGTTGTCATTTTTAATTGTTTTATATATTTCTATCTAAATCAAATTTCATTTTATAGGGCAAGAGTAGAACTCTGGTTCTTGTGTTTCACCAAGGGAATATTATTGTTTCAAACTACAAATTCAAGCCAAAGAATTTAATGTGTTACTTTTTGGAAAACGACTCACTCAACAATATATTGTTGATATGTACATAAAGATTGAATCGATAAGATTGGCATTCTACTTAAAACCAGCAAATCAAATTCTCATACGAGCAGATCTATATCAAGGGCTGGTTGATAGTGTTATTGCTGGTGAGACACGTGCATGCATGATTGGCAAGCGCATTGTGCTCCCTGCCTCTTTCATTGGAGGTCCAAGGGACATGCGCCGAAGGTATCTAGATGCTATGGCTTTGGTCCAACGGTTTGGAAAGCCAGATTTATTTTTAACAATGACGTGCAACCCAAGTTGGGAAGAGATCATAAAAGAACTCGCACCAGGCTAATCAGCACAAGACCGACCAGACTTGGTAGCACGGGTCTTTAGGGCAAAATTAGAGGATCTGAAAAAGCTTATATTCAAGAAGAAATTCTTTGGCGAGGTTGCTGCTTACGTGTATGTCATTGAATTTCAAAAAAGGGGACTGCCTCATGCACATTTCTTGATAATCCTAAAGTCAAATTACAAAATAAACAACCCTGACCAGTATGACCATATTATATCCGCTGAAATTCCTGATAAGGATAAGTACCCTGTGCTGCATGATTTAGTTATTAAACACATGATGCATGGTCCATGTGGTGTTCTCAATAGTAAAAATTCGTGCATGCAAGACGGAAATTGTAAATACCACTATCCCTGCCCGTTCTCAAAGGTTACGTTGCAAGGAGAGGACTCATATCCGATCTATAGACGCAGGGATGATGGTCGCCAAGTGCGCATTAGGGGAGCTGTTTTAGATAACAAATGGGTTGTGCCATACAATCCGTACTTACTTATGAGATACAATTGTCATATCAATATTGAAGTTTGCTCCAGCATTAAGGCTGTTAAGTATTTATTCAAGTACATATACAAAGGCCATGATCGTGCCTCTTTTATCCTAGAAGCCACGGGAGATAAAATTATTAATGAAATTCGTGAATATAGAGATGCCAGGTTTATATCACCTCCAGAAGCAATATGGAGGATTTATTCTTTTAATCTCAGCGAGATGTCTCCTCCTGTTCTACAATTACAGGTTCACTTGCCAAATATGCATATTGTGCACTATAAAGATTCTGATAATTTGGGGAATGTGATAAATAGAAATTCATCTTCCAAGACAATGCTAACTGAGTATTTCAAAATGAACTCCATTGATAGTTATGCCAGAAATTTTTTATATAAGGAATTTCCTGAATTTTATGTATGGCAAAGAAACCACAAAACATGGAGACGTCGTACGCAGAGGATTCAAATAGGTAGACTTGTGGCTGCTCACCCTGCAGAGGGCGAGAGATATTACTTGAGGGTATTGCTAAACCATGTCAGGGGGGCTACATCTTTTGAGGATTTACGTACTGTTGAAGGCATAGTTTGTTCCACTTTTAGAGAGGCTGCAGAGAGAAGGGGACTCGTTGAAGCAGACAATAGTATTTCTGATTGTCTCACGGAAGCTGCAACATTTCAAATGCCTTATGCACTTAGGAGGCTTTTTGCTACAATTTTGGCCTTCTGTGAGGTAACACATGTTCGTGCATTGTGGGACAAGCACTTTGAAGCCATGTCTGATGATTTTCGTAGGGAGAGCATAAGTAATGAAGCAATTGAGCAGAGGGTGCTTAGAGATATTGGAGATTTGCTATACTCTATGGGTAAGGACATCCAGAGCTTTGATCTTCCTGATCTAATGGATGCCGCTGATTTGGAAAGCTTAGAGCAGAAAGAATTAACTGAAGAGATGTCTATTTTAGTTGATAAAGAAGACTTACAATTGTGTGAAACTTTGAACAATGAACAACAGCTTGCTTTTGATGACATAATGAACCATGTTATACAAAAGAAGGGTAAGGTCTTCTTCATTGATGGTCCAGGAGGCACAAGGAAGACATACCTTTATAAAGCCTTGCTGGCTAAAGTGCGGTCCATGGGACTAATAGCCATCGCAACAGCAACATCAGGCATTGCGGCTTCTATTATGCCTGGTGGCAGGACTGCCCATTCCAGATTTAAAATACCAATAAATATTCAAGAAGACACTATGTGTAACTTCACTAAGCAGAGTGGAACAGCAGAATTACTTCGAAGATCATCTTTGATAATTTGGGATGAAGTTGCCATGACAAAACGACAAGCCGTCGAGGCACTTGATAGAACACTGCAAGATATTACAGGTTGTAGATCACCATTTGGAGGAAAGACAATAGTGTTTGGGGGTGATTTCAGGCAAGTCCTCCCTGTGGTGAGGCGTGGCACTAGAGCACAAATTGTTAATGCCACTCTTAGAAAATCTTATCTCTGGGAGGATATGATACAAATAAAACTCAAACACAATATGAGAGCAAAATCTGATTCATGGTTCTCTGATTTTCTTTTGAGAATTGGAAATGGTACTGAAGAATCAATTGGTGAAGACTATGTGCGGCTACCTGAAGAGATAGTTATAGGTTACACAAATTCAAAAGCGGCTGTTACTAAGTTGATCGATGATGTATTTCCATCACTTAATGAGAATGGTAGATCATCATCTTACATAAGTTCCCGTGCCATTCTTTCCACTAAAAATGAATATGTGGACGAACTAAATGCAATGCTTATCGACCAATTTCCTGGAGAAGAAAAAATATACTACAGTTTTGACTCAGCAGTGGATGATACACACAATCACTACCCACCTGAATACCTAAATTCTCTCACACCTAATGGCCTGCCTCCACATGTTCTTAGATTGAAGATCAATTGTCCGGTCATCTTGCTTCGAAATTTAGATCCATCTAATGGGCTATGCAATGGCACAAGGCTCATTATTAGGGCATTTCAAGGTAATGTTATTGATGCAGAGATTATTGGAGGACAACATTCTGGAAAACGAGTTTTTCTTCCACGAATTCCTATGTACCCTTCTGAGGATGATGTGCTTCCGTTTAAATTCACAAGAAAGCAATTTCCTATTCGTCTTAGCTTTGCAATGACAATCAATAAAGCTCAGGGTCAAATGATTCCAAATGTTGGCATCTACCTTCCGGAACCTGTATTTTCTCATGGTCAGCTTTATGTTGCTTTGTCTAGAGGGATATCAAGGCAAACGACAAGAATACTTGCCAAGCCAAACAAGGATATCGACCCATCAGGGAAAAGTACTAAAAATATTGTCTATAAGGATGTTTTGATGTGATAAATGTAACATAGATGGACTGCTGTTCTACAATGACCAACAGAGGTAATAATAACTCATCAGTGTTTTTGAATCATGTGAATAACACCATGCCTTTTCTGCTCCTTTATCTAGCTGTAATATTGTGATATCGAAATAGCATAATTTAGATATTAGTCAATACTTTCCAGTGACTGGTCCATTTGATGCTTCTAATATGATTCTTGCATGATTTCTACAGGAAGACTCCAAAGCTGCACTATTTCAGTCTGTGTGGATTCAAGCGCCGGTCATTCTGTCAATCTCCGGGAATAGGAGGGATTTCTCCTCCTTTTGTTTCCTATTCGACAAAGTAAACAAGAAACTTGCTTCTCTACATAGTTTCAGGATATATATAGTGTAATCCTGTAGTCCATAGTTTAGCTGTGCAGATGTCATTCGTTTATGGTTAGATGACATGCCTAATGACACGAAGCAGCTTGTCTTGGAATATATTGTGATATGTTTTAACAGTATGTTGCAATGAAGCTTTCTCTTTTCATGGTAAAGAAAAAGCCAGCCGTGTGCTCTTATGATCTGCGTGGTAATGCCAAGCTTGTCAAACTACTGTTTGTGAGAGTAAAATCCAAACTGGGCAAACTGCTTTGTGTCATGTTTTGCTGAATATGCAGCATACATCGCGTAAAGGCAGAATCATTGCTATATTTTTGTTTTCATGGTATTGCACCATTAAACAATTCATCAAAAAATAATGTCATTTTCATTGTGCACAATACAACTTCAACATTACAAGTTCGACAAAATACTGGCATTTCATTCCTATGCTTCGAAGTTCGAACCATCCCTAGAACCACACTTTGCCAAGAATTACCATTTTCATTGCATATATCTTCAGTAATTCTTCGCATTGCATAGAAACAACCAGCACGCACTCAAAAGAAACTTTAAAATTCATATACAAGGAGTACTTTTCTCCCTTATGGATCATCAGGCGGCATGGGTTCACCCGATCTCCACTCCCAAGGTGATTGGGAAGGAGCCAGAGGTACTCCTCTACGACGTTGTGGTCGGCATCAATGTCAGGGGCTCGGGGCGAGGCTCGGGATGGCGGGTACGCGAGGTGGTGGGTGGCGCAGTACTGAGAGAGGCGAACAGATCCTGCACTTTGACAAACTGAAATTTCAGATTAACTTAATTTCAGAACAATACCTGCCTTTACACAGAGAGGTCGAGACCGGCTGCTGGTATCCCATGGCCCTCGGTCGTCGTAGAAGTTCAGGCGGGGGTGCAGCCATCTACAATTGCCGACCGAAGGGCGGGCAGCGGCTTCTCGCTGAGAGGTAGAGACCAGCGACAGGATAGGGTTCATATATAGCAGCACAACCTGAGAGGTAGGACGCTGCAGTGGAGGGTGGCGCAGGTGGTAGTCGATGATGGGAGGGCGAGGAGGCGGCGGTGGGTATTGCTGACTCCTGTGGTCAGATTTAAGTGCGGAGGACTTGGGGTGTCGATCTGAGAGAGGACGAAAGCTTTTTTTTTTTTGAGAGAGGACGAAAGCTAGAGCAGAGGGGGATCGGGTGAGGAGGGCCGGCGGAGAACGGGGGAGTAACTTTTTTTTTTTAGCGTTAATGAACGGGGGAGTAACCGAGTAGATGCGGTGCGTGTGTTGTAGTAGGCCAGGCTTACTGGGCTAGGCCAATGGGTTCATGTGTATGTTTTTTTTTTGTGCGGGGGACGGACAACTAATAAAGGAAAAGTGAACCTTACTTATCTGTATGTATATATACGTTTTTTTATTGTTCAAAATCTAAAAGAAAAAAAGGTATGTGTATACGTGTGCATATGTCGTTTCCTTTTAATTTTATAAACCAACTAAAAAATGAAACGGCATAATAGTGTAACATGTTAGCAAATTCAAACACATTGGTTCTGTTTTTTTATTTCTTATATCTATCACTATGACTTAATTTGATGGTCATAAATTAAAACTAATGTTTTGGACAAAGAAGCCATCACGTTGGTATTATTACATCTTTTATTTTGTAATCATGTATACACGGGGCGTACATTGCACGTGCACTTTTACTAATAACTCGAATAAATTATAAAAGAAAGGAGACACAATTTGTTGGTATATGCATGAATGTGTAACGAAGTTAGCTGTCCTTGTCTCTCAGCCGTTTGTAGCCGCAACTTACCGAGGCACCAAAGACCAAAACCAGCTTTACCACGCACCCTGACATACAAGCACTGCCATGAAACCTTCTCCATCATTGGTGCCATGACGGAGATGTTCTTATCAATGTAAGAGACCATGGACATCGTCAGTTGCTTAAGCGAGGAGGCGACAATGTCGACATTGCGCATCCATTTATTCTCCACGACAAGCTCATGCAGCGACGCGGAGTGGACCATGCAGTGGGGGAGCAGTGCATTCATGTCGACCATGCAGCCCGACAGGGACAACGTCTCGAGCACGGGGAACTCGACGCCAGCAGGCACACGGAAGAAGAAGAGCGCTTCCAGCACGATCGAGGTGGCACGGTGGAAGCTTGGCAGCTCGACGTCGTACGTGTTTCGTGTTGATTAGTCTGGCTAGCAACTCGAATAAATTATGAAAGAAAGGAGACACACTTAGTTGGTATATGCATGAATGTGTAACAAAGTGGGCCGTCCTTGTCTCTCAGCCATTTGTAGCCGCAACTTACCGAGGCACCAAAGACCAAAACCAGCTTTACCACGCACCCTGACATACAAGCACTGCCACGAAACCTTCCCCGTCATTGGTGCCATGACGGAGATGTTCTTATCAATGTAAGAGACCATGGACATCGTCAGTTTCTTAAGCGAGGGGGCGACAATGTCGACATTGCGCATTCATTTATTCTCCATGACAAGCTCGTGCAGCGACGCGGAGTGGACCATGCAGTGGGGGAGCAGTGCATTCAGGTCGACCATGCAGCCCGACAAGGACAGCGTCTCGAGCACAGGGAACTCGACGCCAGCAGGCACACGGAAGAAGAAGAGCGCTTCCAACACGATCGAGGTGGCACAGTGCAAGCTTGGCAGCTCGACGTCGTACGTGTTTCGTGTTGATTAGTCTGGCTAGCAACTCGAATAAATTATCAAAGAAAGGAGACACACTTTGCTGGTATAGGCATGAATGTGTAACGAAGTGGGCTGTCCTTGTCTCTCAGCCGTTTGTAGCCGCAACTTACCGAGGCACCAAAGACCAAAACCAGCTTTACCACGCACCCTGGCATACAAGCACTGCCACGAAACCTTCTCCATCATTGGTGCCATGACGGAGATGTTCTTATCAATGTAAGAGACCATGGACATCGTCAGTTTCTTAAGCGAGGGGGCGACAATGTCGACATTGCGCATCCATTTATTCTCCACGACAAGCTCGTGCAGCGACGCGGAGTGGACCATGCAGTGGGGGAGCAGTGCATTCAGGTCGACCATGCAGCCCGACAGGGAGAGCGTCTCGAGCACGGGGAACTCGACGCCAGCAGGCACACGGAAGAAGAAGAGCGCTTCCAACACGATCGAGGTGGCACAGTGCAAGCTTGGCAGCTCGACGTCGTACGTGTTTCGTGTTGATTAGTCTGGCTAGCAACTCGAATAAATTATGAAAGAAAGGAGACACACTTTGCTGGTATAGGCATGAATGTGTAACGAAGTGGGCTGTCCTTGTCTCTCAGCCGTTTGTAGCCGCAACTTACCGAGGCACCAAAGACCAAAACCTGCTTTACCACGCACCCTGACATACAAGCACTGCCATGAAACCTTCTCCATCATTGGTGCCATGACGGAGATGTTCTTATCAATGTAAGAGACCATGGACATCGTCAGTTGCTTAAGCGAGGGGGCAACAATGTCGACATTGCGCATCCATTTATTCTCCACGACAAGCTCGTGCAGCGACGCGGAGTGGACCATGCAGTGGGGGAGCAGTGCATTCAGGTCGACCATGCAGCCCGACAGGGACAGCGTCTCGAGCACGGGGAACTCGACGCCAAGCAGGCACACGAAGAAGAAGAGCGCTTCCAGCAACGATCGAGTGGCACGAGGAAGCTTGGCAGCTCGACGTCGTAACGTGTTTCGGTGTTGATTAGTCTGGCTAGCAACTCGAATAAATTATAAAAGAAAGAAGACACACTTTGTTGGTATAGGCATGAATGTGTAACTAAGTGGGCTGTCCTTGTGTCTCAGCCGTTTGTAGCCGCAACTTACCGAGGCAACCAAAGACCAAAACCAGCTTTACCACGCACCCTGGCATACAAGCACTGCCACGAAACCTTCTCCATCATTGGTGCCATGACGGAGATGTTCTTATCAATGTAAGAGACCATGGACATCGTCAGTTGCTTAAGCGAGGGGGCGATAATGTGAACATTGCGCATCCATTTATTCTCCACGACAAGCTCGTGCAGCGACGCAGAGTGGACCATGCAGTGGGGGAGCAGTGCATTCAGGTCGACCATGCAGCCCGACAGGGACAGCGTCTCGAGCACGGGGAACTCAATGCCAGCAGGCACACGGAAGAAGAAGAGCGCTTCCAGCACGATCGAGGTGGCACGGTGGAAGCATGGCAGCTCGACGTCGTAGGTGTTTCGTGTTGATTAGTCTGGCTAGCAACTCGAATAAATTATGAAAGAAAGGAGACACACTTTGCTGGTATAGGCATGAATGTGTAACGAAGTGGGCTGTCCTTGTCTCTCAGCCGTTTGTAGCCGCAACTTACCGAGGCACCAAAGACCAAAACCTGCTTTACCACGCACCCTGACATACAAGCACTGCCACGAAACTTTCTCCATCATTGGTGCCATGACGGAGATGTTCTTATCAATGTAAGAGACCATGGACATCGTCAGTTGCTTAAGCGAGGGGGCGACAATGTCGACATTGCGCATCCATTTATTCTCCACGACAAGCTCGTGCAGCGACGCGGAGTGGACCATGCAGTGGGGGAGCAGTGCATTCAGGTCGACCATGCAGCCCGACAGGGACAGCGTCTCGAGCACGGGGAACTCGACGCCAGCAGGCACACGGAAGAAGAAGAGCGCTTCCACACGATCGAGGTGGCACAGTGGAAGCTTGGCAGCTCGACGTCGTACGTGTTTCGTGTTGATTAGTCTGGCTAGCAACTCGAATAAATTATGAAAGAAAGGAGACACACTTTGTTGGTATCGGCATGAATGTGTAACAAAGTGGGCTGTCCACCATGGACATCGTCAGTTGCTTAAGCGAGGGGGCGACAATGTGAACATTGCGCATCCATTTATTCTCCACGACAAGCTCGTGCGGCGACGCAGAGTGGACCATGCAGTGGGGGAGCAGTGCATTCAGGTCGACCATGCAGCCCGACAGGGACAGCGTCTCGAGCACGGGGAACTCAATGCCAGCAGGCACGCGGAAGAAGAAGAGCGCTTCCAGCACGATCGAGGTGGCACGGCGGAAGCATGGCATTAGTCTGGCTAGCAACTCGAATAAATTATGAAAGCTTTGTTGGTATAGGCATGAATGTGTAACGAAGTGGGCTGTCCTTGTCTCTCAGCCGTTTGTAGCCGCAACTTACCGAGGCACCAAAGACCAAAACCAGCTTTACCACGCACCCTGACATACAAGCACTGCCACGAAACTTCCTCCATCATTGGTGCCATGACGGAGATGTTCTTATCAATGTAAGAGACCATGGACATTCGTCAGTTGCTTAAGCGAGGGGGCGACAATGTCGACATTGCGCATCCATTTATTCTCCACGACAAGCTCGTGCAGCGACGCGGAGTGGACCATGCAGTGGGGGAGCAGTGCATTCAGGTCGACCATGCAGCCCGACAGGGACAGCGTCTCGAGCACGGGGAACTCGAGGCCAGCAGGCACACGGAAGAAGAAGAGCTTCCATGCACGATCGAGGTGGCACGGTGGAAGCTTGGCAGCTCGACGTCGTACGTGTTTCGTGTTGATTAGTCTGGCTAGCAACTCGAATAAATTATAAAAGAGAAAGAAGACACGCTTTGTTGGTATCTGCATGAATGTGTAATAAAGTGGGCTGTCCTTGTGTCTCAGCAGTTTGTAGCCGCAACTTACCGAGGCACCAAAGACCAATACCAGCTTTACCTCGCACCCTGACATACAGCACTGCCATGAAACCTTCTCTATCATTGGTGCCATGACGGAGATGTTCTTATCAATGTAAGAGACCATGGACATCGTCAGTTGCTTAAGCGAGGGGGCGATAATGTGAACATTGCGCATCCATTTATTCTCCACGACAAGCTCGTGCGGCGACGCAGAGTGGACCATGCAGTGGGGGAGCAGTGCATTCAGGTCGACCATGCAGCCCGACAGGGACAGCGTCTCGAGCACGGGGAACTCAATGCCAGCAGGCACGCGGAAGAAGAAGAGCGCTTCCAGCACGATCGAGGTGGCACGGCGGAAGCATGGCAGCTCGACGTCGTAGGTGTTTCGTGTTGATTAGTCTGGCTAGCAACTCGAATAAATTATGAAAGAAAGGAGACACACTTTGTTGGTATAGGCATGAATGTGTAACGAAGTAGGCTGTCCTTGTCTCTCAGCCGTTTGTAGCCGCAACTTACCGAGGCACCAAAGACCAAAACCAGCTTTACCACGCACCCTGACATACAAGCACTGCCACGAAACCTTCTCCATCATTGGTGCCATGACGGAGATGTTCTTATCAATGTAAGAGACCATGGACATCGTCAGTTGCTTAAGCGAGGGGGCGACGATGTCTACATTGCGCATCCATTTATTCTCCACGACAAGCTCGTGCAGCGACGCGGAGTGGACCATGCAATGGGGGAGCAGTGCATTCAGGTCGACCATGCAGCCCGACAGGGACAGCGTCTCGAGCACGGGGAACTCGACGCCAGCAGGCACACGGAAGAAGAAGAGCGCTTCCATCACGATCGAGGTGGCACCGTGGAAGCTTGGCAGCTCGACGTCGTACGTGTTTCGTGTTGATTAGTCTGGCTAGCAACTCGAATAAATTATGAAAGAAAGGAGACACACTTTGTTGGTATATGCATGAATGTGTAACAAAGTGGGCTATCCTTGTCTCTCAGCCATTTGTAGCCGCAACATACCGAGGCACCAAAGACCAAAACCAGCTTTACCATGCACCCTGACATACAAGCACTGCCATGAAACCTTCTCCATCAGTGGTGCCATGACGGAGATGTTTTTATCAATGTAAGAGACCATGGACATCGTCAGTTGCTTAAGCGAGGGGGCGACATGAAGGAAATATGCCCTAGAGGCAATAATAATGTTATTATTTTATTTCCTTATATCATGATAAATGTTTATTATTCATGCTAGAATTGTATTATCCGGAAACATAATACTTGTGTGAATACATAGACAAACCAAACGTCACTAGTATGCCTCTACTAGACTAGCTCGTTAATCAAAGATGGTTATGTTTCCTAACCATGGACAAAGAGTTGTTATTTGATTAACGGGATCACATCATTAGGTGAATGATCTGATTGACATGACCCATTCCATTAGCTTAGCACCCGATCGTTTAGTATGTTGCTATTGCTTTCTTCATGACTTATACATGTTCCTATGACTATGAGATTATGCAACTCCCGTTTGCCGGAGGAACACTTTGTGTGCTATCAAACGTCACAACGTAACTGGGTGATTATAAAGGAGCTCTACAGGTGTCTCCAAAGGTACATGTTGGGTTGGCGTATTTCGAGATTAGGATTTGTCACTCCGACTGTCGGAGAGGTGTCTCTGGGCCCTCTCGGTAATGCACATCACATAAGCCTTGCAAGCTTTGCAACTAATAAGTTAGTTGTGAGATGATGTATTACAGAACGAGTAAAGAGACTTGCCGGTAACGAGATTGAACTAGGTATTGAGATACCGACGATCGAATCTCGGGCAAGTAACATACCGATGACAAAGGGAACAACGTATGTTGTTATGCGGTCTGACCGATAAAGATCTTCGTAGAATATGTAGGAGCCAATATGAAGCATCCAGGTTCCGCTATTGGTTATTGACCGGAGAACGTGTCTCGGTCATGTCTACATTGTTCTCGAACCCGTAGGGTCCGCACGCTTAAGGTTTTGATGACAGTTATATTATGAGTTTATGCATTTTGATGTACCGAAGTTTGTTCGGAGTCCCGGATGTGATCACGGACATGACGAGGAGTCTCGAAATGGTCGAGACATAAAGATTGATATATTGGAAGCCTATATTTGGATATCGGAAGTGTTCCGAGTGAAATCGGGATTTTACCGGAGTACCGGGAGGTTACCGGAACCCCCCGGGAGGTATATGGGCCTTAGTGGGCTTTAGTGGAAGAGAGGAGAGGTGGCCAGGGCTGGGCCGCGCGCCCCTCCCCCCTAGTCCGAATAGGACAAGGAGAGGGGGGCGGCGCCCCCCCTTCCTTCTCTCTCTCCTCTTTCCCCCTCCCGAATCCTATTCCAACTAGGAAAGGGGGGAATCCTACTCCCGGTGGGAGTAGGACTCCTCCTGCCGGCCGCACCTCCCCTACTCCTTTATATACAGGGGCAGGGGGCACCCCTAGACACACAAGTTGATCCACGTGATCGTTTTCTTAGTCGTGTGCGGTGCCCCCTTCCACCATACTCCTCGATAATATTGTAGTGGTGCTTAGACGAAGCCCTGCGACGGTAGAACATCAAGATTTTCACCACGCCGTCGTGCTGACGGAACTCTTCCCCGAACACTTTGCTGGATCGGAGTCCGGGGATCGTCATCGAGCTGAACGTGTGCTAAAACTCGGAAGGTGCCGTAGTTTTCGGTGCTTGATAGGTCGGGCCAGTGAAGAGTACGACTACATCAACCGCGTTGTTTAACGCTTTCCGCTCCCGGTCTAACGAAGGGAACGTAGATCACACTCTCCCCTCTCGTTTGCTATGCATCACCATGATCTTGCGTGTGCGTAGGAATTTTTTTGAAATTACTACGTTCCCCAACAGTGGCATCCGAGCCTAGGTTTTATGTGTTGATGTTATATGCACGAGTAGAACACAAGTGAGTTGTGGGCGATATAAGTCATACTGCTTACCAGCATGTCATACTTTGGTTCGGCGGTATTGTTGGACGAAGCGGCCCGGACCGACATTACGCGTACGCTTACGCGAGACGTTCTCCCGACGTGCTTTGCACAAAGGTGGCTAGCGGGTGACAGTTTCTCCAACTTTAGTTGAACCGAGTGTGGCTACGCCCGGTCCTTGCGAAGGTTAAAACACACCAACTTGACAAACTATCGTTGTGGTTTTGATGCGTAGGTAAGATTGGTTCTTGCTTAAGCCCGTAGCAGCCACGTAAAACTTGCAACAACAAAGTAGAGGACGTCTAACTTGTTTTTGCAGGGCATGTTGTGATGTGATATGGTCAAGACATGATGCTAAATTTTATTGTATGAGATGATCATGTTTTGTAACCGAGTTATCGGCAACTGGCAGGAGCCATATGGTTGTCGCTTTATTGTATGCAATGCAATCGCGCTGTAATGCTTTACTTTATCACTAAGCGGTAGCGATAGTCGTGGAAGCATAAGATTGGCGAGACGACAACGATGCTACGATGGAGATCAAGGTGTCGCGCCGGTGACGATGGTGATCACGACGGTGCTTCGAAGATGGAGATCACAAGCACAAGATGATGATGGCCATATCATATCACTTATATTGATTGCATGTGATGTTTATCTTTTATGCATCTTATCTTGCTTTGATTGACGGTAGCATTATAAGATGATCTCTCACTATTATCAAGAAGTGTTTCTCCCTGAGTATGCACCGTTGCGAAAGTTCTTCGTGCTGAGACACCACGTGATGATCGGGTGTGATAGGCTCTACGTTCAAATACAACGGGTGCAAAACAGTTGCACACGCGGAATACTCAGGTTATACTTGACGAGCCAAGCATATACAGATATGGCCTCGGAACACGGAGACCGAAAGGTCGAGCGTGAATCATATAGTAGATATGATCAACATAGTGATGTTCACCAATGAAACTACTCCATCTCACGTGATGATCGGACATGGTTTAGTTGATTTGGATCACGTAATCACTTAGAGGATTAGAGGGATGTCTATCTAAGTGGGAGTTCTTAAGTAATATGATTAATTGAACTTAAATTTATCATGAACTTAGTCCTGGTAGTATTTTGCAAATTATGTTGTAGATCAATAGCTCGCGTTGTTGCTTCCCTGTGTTTATTTTGATATGTTCCTAGAGAAAATTGTGTTGAAAGATGTTAGTAGCAATGATGCGGATTGGATCCGTGATCTGAGGTTTATCCTCATTGCTGCACAGAAGAATTATGTCCTTGATGCACCGCTAGGTGACAGACCTATTGCAGGAGCAGATGCAGACGTTATGAACGTTTGGCTAGCTCAATATGATGACTACTTGATAGTTTAGTGCACCATGCTTAAGCTTAGAATCGGGACTTCAAAGACGTTTTGAACGTCATGGACCATATGAGATGTTCCAGGAGTTGAAATTAATATTTCAAGCAAATACCCGAGTTGAGAGATATGAAGTCTCCAACAAGTTCTATAGCTAAAAGATGGAGGAGAATCGCTCAACTAGTGAGCATGTGCTCAGATTGTCTGGGTACTACAATCGCTTGAATCAAGTGGGAGTTAATCTTCCAGATAAGATAGTGATTGACAAAATTCTCTAGTCACCATCACCAAGTTAGTAGAACTTCGTGATGAACTATAGTATGCAAGGGATGACGAAAACGAATCCCGAGCTTTTCATGATGATGAAATCGATGAAGGTAGAAATCAAGAAAGAGCATCAAGTGTTGATGGTTGACAAGATCACTAGTTTCAAGAAAAGGGCAAAGGGAAAAAGGGGAACTTCAAGAAAAACAGCAAGCAAGTTGCTGCTCAAGTGAAGAAGCCCAAGTCTGGTCCTAAGCCTGAGACTAAGTGCTTCTACTGCAAAGGGACTGGATCACTGAAAGTGGAACTGCCCCAAGTATTTGGCGATAAGAAGGATGGCAAAGTGAACATAAGTATATTTGATATACATGTTATTGATGTGTACTTTACTAGTGTTTATAGCAACCCCTCAGTATTTGATACTAGTTCAGTTACTATGATTAGTAACTTGAATCGGAGTTGCAGAATGAACAAAGACTAGTTAAGGGTGAGGTGACGATGTGTGTTGGAAGAGTTCCAAGATTGATATGATCATCATCGCACACTCCCTATACTTTCGGGATTAGTGTTGAACCTGAATAAGTGTTATTTGGTGTTTGCGTTGAGCATGAATATGATTTGATCATGTTTATTGTAATACGGTTATTCATTTAAGTAAGAGAATAAATTGTTGTTCTGTTTACATGAATAAAACCTTATATGGTTACACACCCAATGAAAATAGTTCATGTAGGGTTTCGTAGTAATTTCAAAAAAATTCCTACGCACACGCAAGATCATGGTGATGCATAGCAACGAGAGGGGAGAGTGTGATCTACGTACCCTTGTAGATCGACAACGGAAGCGTTAGCACAACGTGGTTGATGTAGTCGTACGTCTTCACGGCCCGACCGATCAAGCACCGAAACTACGGCACCTCCGAGTTCTAGCACACGTTCAGCTCGATGACGATCCCCGGACTCCGATCCAGCAAAGTGTCGGGGAAGAGTTCCGTCAGCACGACGGCGTGGTGACGGTCTTGATGTACTACCGTCGCAGGGCTTCGCCTAAGCACCGCTATAATATTATCGAGGACTATGGTGGAAGGGGGCACTGCACACGGCTAAGAATATGATCATGTGGATCAACTTGTGTGTGTAGGGGTTCCCTCTGCCTCCGTATATAAAGGATCAAGGGGGTGCGGCCGGCCAGGATAGGGCGCGCCAGGAGGAGTCCTACTCCCTCCGGGAGTAGGATTCCCCCCCTTTCCTAGTTGGAATAGGATTCGGGAGGGGGGAAAGAGGAGAGAGAGAAGGAAGGGGGGCGCCGGCCCCCTCTCCTTGTCCTATTCGGACTAGGGGGGGATGGGTGCGCGGCCCAGCCCTGGCCACCTCTCCTCTCTTCCACTAAGGCCCATTAAGGCCCATATCCCTCCTGGGGGGTTCCGGTAACCTCCCGGTAATCCGGTAAAATCCCGATTTCACCCGGAACACTTCCGATATCCAAATATAGGCTTCCAATATATCAATCTTTATGTATCGACCATTTCGAGACTCCTCGTCATGTCCGTGATCACATCCGGGACTCCAAACAAACTTTTGTACATCAAAATGCATAAACTCATAATATAACTGTCATCAAAACCTTAAGCGTGCGGACTGTCGGAGTAAATAGCCATGGGTAGCCTAGCCGGCCTCCCCTGGCACTTCTGAGAAAATTACGAGCCAGCCCGGCTCTCAAGACCCCAAGATATGGGGCCGCCTTCCCCTAGCCGGCTGCGTTCAAGGCCGGCTTTCGGAAGGCGGTCCGACTTTAGCCCTCATGAGAGGGCCGACTCCAAGAAGCCGGCTGTGAGAAGGCCGACTCCTTCGAGCCGGCTCCCCGTAAAGCAGTCAAGACCGTACCCACAAAGTTTGCACCCACCTAACGGTGGTGCGACGGGGCCATGCTACAGAAGAGCCTGCCACCCTCGAATCCCGGGGCACGCCTGGCACAGTGCGCCGTACGGGGGTAGGCATGACCCGTCCGGCGCAGCACTGTTGCCATGTTGACCCTGGCCTCACCCACGACGGGCCGCCAGCGCGGCCCACAGGCGGTGGGCCCCTTTGAGCAGAGAGACGGCCGAAGGCGGCCACGCTTCCAACCAGTCGGCCCAAGACAGAGCCGGCTCCCCGCAGCCGGCTTGCCGCCTCCCTCGAAGAAGACGCCCCATTAAGGAGACAAGACGCGGTAAGGCTACAGCGATCGTCCGACAGGCGGCGGTACTGTAGCCGCGCTTACCACGATGAAGCTCACGTCAACAAGATGAAGCCACAGTGACCAGCCGCCGACCTGGCCCCGGACAGTGGGGCCTGCCTGTCGACCAAGGAGTTGGCAGCCGGCGGGCCCCCAGCAGCCGGCGCAGAAGCCGGCGAGCGCAGTCACAGACGGCTGGGCCCCGCGCCCAGCCGGATTACCATTGTACCCCCGGGGGGTAGGCCTATATAAACCCCCCGGGGCACCCATGCAAAGGGTTCGACCCCCTGCTAGTTCTAGACACCATACAAGGAGAAGAAGCAGGCTAGCCGTGCCCTTTCTTCCTCCTCCCCCCCAAAACAGCTCAAGGAGCGTTGTGTAGCTACTCGATTCATCTAGTGAGCATGCGGAGACCCCGCAGAGCAGCAGTAGGGGTGTTATCTCCTCGGAGAGCCCCGAAGCTGGGTAAGATCCGCGGCGTGCATGTCTTCGCCTCATCCCGCTTCCAGGCACCGGCGACGTCTTACTGGTTCCCACAAAGATAAGCCACCCGTTGGCATATGTCGCACCTACCACCCGACACGGACCCTACAGGTTCGAGAACATGTAGAACATGACCAGGACACGTCTCCAGTCAATAACCAATAGCGGAAACCTGGATGCTCATATGGCTCCTACATAATTCTAACGAAGATCTTTTATCGGTCAGACCGCATAACAACAATACATTGTTCCCTTTGTCATCGGTATGGTTACTTCCCGAGATTCGATCGTCGGTATCTCAATACCTCTAGTTCAATCTCGTACGGCAAGTCTCTTTAACTCGTTCTGTAATACATCATCTCACAACTAACTTATTAGTTGCAATGCTTTGCAAGGCTTATGTGATGTGCATTACCCGAGAGGGCCCAGAGATACCTCTCCGACAATCGAAGTGACAAATCTAATCTCGAATACGCCAACCCAAACATCTACCTTTGGAGACACCTGTAGAGCCTTTATAATCACCCAGTTACGTTGTGACGTTTGTAGCACACAAAGTGTTCCTCCGGCAAACGGGAGTTGCATAATCTCATAGTCATAGGAACATGTATAAGTCATGAAGAAAGCAATAGCAACATACTAAACGATCGGGTGCTAAGCTAATGGAATGGGTCATGTCAATCAGATCATTCACCTAATGATGTGATCCGTTAATCAAATAACAACTCTTTGTCCATGGTTAGGAAACATAACCATCTTTGATTAACGAGCTAGTCTAGTAGAGGCATACTAGTGACACTCTGTTTGTCTATGTATTCACACATGTATTATGTTTCCGGTTAATACAATTCTAGCATGAATAATAAACATTTATCATGATATAAGGAAATAAATAATAACTTTATTATTGCCTCTAGGGCATATTTCCTTCAGTCTCCCACTTGCACTAGAGTCAATAATCTAGATTACACAGTAATGATTCTAACACCCATGGAGCCTTGGTGCTGATCATGTTTTGCTCGTGGAAGAGGCTTAGTCAACGGGTCTGCTACATTCAGATCCGTATGTATCTTGCAAATCTCTATGTCTCCCACCTGGACTAGATCCCGGATGGAATTGAAGCGTCTCTTGATGTGCTTGGGTTCTCTTGTGAAATCTGGATTCCTTTGCCAAGGCAATTGCACCAGTATTGTCATAAAAGATTTTCATTGGACCCGATGCACTAGGTATGACACCTAGATCGGATATGAAATCCTTCATCCAGACTCCTTCATTTGCTGCTTCCGAAGCAGCTATGTACTCTGCTTCACATGTAGATCCCGCCACGACGCTTTGTTTAGAACTGCACCAACTGACAGCTCCACCGTTCAGTAAAAACACGTATCCGGTTTGCGATTTAGAATCGTCCGGATCAGTGTCAAAGCTTGCATCAACATAACCATTTACGATGAGCTCTTTGTCACCTCCATATACGAGAAACATATCCTTAGTCCTTCTCAGGTATTTCAGGATGTTCTTGACCGCTGTCCAGTGATCCACTCCTGGATTACTTTGGTACCTCCCTGCTAGACTTATAGCAAGGCACACATCAGGTCTGGTACACAGCATTGCATACATGATAGAGCCTATGGCTGAAGCATAGGGAACATCTTTCATTTTGTCTCTATCTTCTGCGGTGGCCGGACATTGAGTCTTACTCAACTTCACACCTTGTAACACAGGAAAGAACCCTTTCTTTGCTTGATCCATTTTGAACTTCTTCAAAACCTTGTCAAGGTATGTGCTTTGTGAAAGTCCAATTAAGCGTCTTGATCTATCTCTATAGATCTTAATGCCCAATATGTAAGCAGCTTCACCGAGGTCTTTCATTGAAAAACTCTTATTCAAGTATCCCTTTATGCTATCCAGAAATTCTATATCATTTCCAATCAATATATGTCATCCACATATAATATCAGAAATGCTACAGAGCTCCCACTCACTTTCTTGTAAATACAGGCTTCTCCAAAAGCCTGTACAAAACCAAATGCTTTGATCACACTATCAAAGCGTTTATTCCAACTCCGAGAGGATTGCACCAGTCCATAAATAGATCGCTGGAGCTTGCACACTTTGTTAGCTCCCTTTGGATCGACAAAACCTTCTGGTTGCATCATATACAACTCTTCTTCCAGAAATCCATTCAGGAATGCAGTTTTGACATCCATTTGCCAAATTTCATAATCATAAAATGCGGCAATTACTAACATGATTTGGACAGACTTAAGCATCGCTACGGGTGAGAAGGTCTCATCGTAGTAAATCCCTTGAACTTGTCGAAAACCTTTTGCAACAAGTCGAGCTTTATAGACAGTAACATTAGCGTCAGTCTTCTTCTTGAAGATCCATTTATTCTCAATTGCTTGTCGATCAACGGGCAAGTCAACCAAAGTCCACACTTTGTTCTCATACATGGATCCCATCTTAGATTTCATGGCTTCTAGCCATTTTGTGGAATCTGTGCTCACCATCACTTCTTCATAGTTCGTAGGTTCATCATGATCTAGTAGCATGACTTCCAGAACAGGATTACCGTACCACTCTAGTGCGGATCTTACTCTAGTTGATCTACGAGGTTCGGTAGTAACTTGATCTGAAGTTTCATGATCATTATCATTAGCTTCCTCACTAATTGGTGTAGGTGTCACAGAAACCGGTTTCTGTGATGTACTACTTTCCAATAAGGGAGTAGGTACAGTTACCTCATCAAGTTCTACTTTTCTCCCACTCACTTCTTTCGAGAGAAACTCCTTCTCTAGAAAAACTCTGAATTTAGCAACAAAAGTCTTGCCTTCGGATCTATGATAGAAGGTGTACCCAACAGTCTCCTTTGGGTATCCTATGAAGACACATTTCTCTGATTTGGGTTCGAGCTTATCAGGTTGAAGCTTTTTCACATAAGCATCGCAGCCCCAAACTTTCAGAAACGACAACTTTGGTTTCTTGCCAAACCACAGTTCATAAGGCGTCGTCTCAACGGATTTCGATGGTGTCCTATTTAACGTGAATGCAGCTGTCTCTAAAGCATAACCCCAAAACGATAAAGGTAAATCAATAAGAGACATCATAGATCGCACCATATCTAATAAAGTACGATTACGACGTTCGGACACACCATTACGCTGTGGTGTTCCGGGTGGCGTGAGTTGCGAAACTATTCCGCATTGTTTCAAATGTAGACCAAACTCGTAACTCAAATATTATCCTCCACGATCAGATCGTAGAAACTTTATTTTCTTGTTACAATGATTTTCAACTTCACTCTGAAATTCTTTGAACTTTTCAAATGTTTCAGACTTATGATTCATTAAGTAGATATACCCATATCTGCTTAAATCATCTGTGAAGGTGAGAAAATAACGATATCCACCATGAGCCTCAACATTCATTGGACCACATACATCTGTATGTATGATTTCCAACAAATTCGTTGCTCTCTCCATAGTACCGGAGAATGGCATTTTAGTCATCTTACCCATGAGGCACGGTTCGCAAGTACCAAGTGATTCGTAATCAAGTGGTTCCAAAAGTCCATCAGTATGGAGTTTCTTCATGCGCTTTACACCAATATGACCTAAATGACTGTGCCACAAATAAGTTGCACTATCATTATCAACTCTGCATCTTTTGATTTCAACATTATGAATATGTGTATCACTACTATCGAGATTCAAAAATAGACCACTCTTCAAGGGTGCATGACCATAAAAGATATTACTCATATAAATAGAACAACCATTATTCTCTGATTTAAATGAATAACCGTCTCGCATCAAACAAGATCCAGATATAATGTTCATGCTCAACGCTGGCACCAAATAACAATTATTTAGGTCTAATACTAATCCCAAAGGTAGATGTAGAGGTAGCGTGCCGACCGCGATCACATCGACTTTGGAACCATTTCCCACGCGCATCGTCACCTCATCCTTAGCCAATCTTTGCTTAATCCGTAGCCCCTGTTTCGAGTTGCAAATGTTAGCAACAGAACCAGTATCAAATACCCAGGTGCTACTGCGAGCATTAGTAAGGTACACATCAATAACATGTATATCACATATACCTTTGTTCACTTTGCCATCCTTCTTATCCGCTAAATACTTGGGGCAGTTCCGCTTCCAGTGACCAGTCTGCTTGCAGTAGAAGCACTCAGTCTCAGACTTAGGTCCAGACTTGGGTTTCTTCTCCTGAGTAGCAACTTGTTTGCTGTTCTTCTTGAAGTTCCCTTTCTTCTTCCCTTTGCCCTTTTTCTTGAAACTGGTGGTTTTATTGACCATCAACACTTGATGCTCCTTCTTGATTTCTACCTCCGCGGCTTTTAGCATTGCGAAGAGCTCAAGAATAGTCTTATTCATCCCTTGCATATTATAGTTCATCACAAAGCTTTTGTAGCTTGGTGGCAGTGATTGAAGAACTCTGTCAATGACACTATCAACAGGAAGATTAACCCCCAGTTGAGTCAAGTGATTATGATACCCAGACATTTTGAGTATATGTTCACTGACAGAACTATTCTCCTCCATCTTGCAGCTATAGACTTATTGGAGACTTCATATCTCTCAATCCGGGTATTTGCTTGAAATATTAACTTCAACTCCTGGAACATCTCATATGCTCTATGACATTCAAAACATCGTTGAAGACCCGGTTCTAAGCCGTAAAGCATGGCACACTGAACTATCGAGTAGTCATCAGCTTTGCTCTGCCAGACGTTCATAACATCTGGTGTTGCTCCTGCAGCAGGCTTGGCACTTAGCGGTGCTTCCAGGACGTAATTCTTCTATGCAACAATGAGGATAATCCTCAAGTTACGGACCCAGTCCGTGTAATTGCTACCATCATCTTTCAACTTTGCTTTCTCAAGGAACGCATTAAAATTCAACGGAACAACAACACGAGCCATCTATCTACAATCAAACATAGAC
The DNA here is from genome assembly GCF_003073215.2 of Triticum urartu. Classification (NCBI taxonomy): domain Eukaryota; kingdom Viridiplantae; phylum Streptophyta; class Magnoliopsida; order Poales; family Poaceae; genus Triticum; species Triticum urartu. The sequence continues at coordinate 692,199,696 of NC_053028.1, forward strand.
AAGAAAGATACTATCAGTTACTAAGTTCATGATAAATTTAAGTTCAATTAATCATATTACTTAAGAACTCCCACTTAGAAAGATATCCCTCTAATCCTCTAAGTGATCACGTGATCCAAATCAACTAAACCATGTCCGATCATCACCTGAGATGGAGTAGTATCAATGATGAACATCAATATGTTGATCATATCTACTATATGATTCACGCTCGACCTTTCGGTCTCCGTGTTCCGAGGCCATATCTGTTATATGCTAGGCTCGTCAAGTTAAACCTGAGTATTCCGCGTGTGCAACTGTTTTGCACCCGTTGTATTTGTACGTAGAGCCTATCACACCCGATCATCATGTGGTGTCTCAGCACGAAGAATTTTCGCAATGGTGCATACTCAGGGAGAACACTTATACTTTGATAATTTAGTGAGGGATCATCTTATAATGCTACCGTCAATCAAAGCAAGATAAGATGCATAAAAGATAAACATCACATGCAATCAAGATAAGTGATATGATATGGCCATCATCATCTTGTGCTTGTGATCTCCATCTTCTAAGCACCGTCACGATCACCATCGTCACCGGCGCGACACCTTGATCACCATCATAGCATCGTTGTCATCTCGCCAATCGTATGCTTCCATGACTATCGCTACCGCTTAGTGATAAAGTAAAGCATTACATCGCAATTGCATTGCATACAATAAAGCGACAACCATATGGCTCCTGCCAGTTGCCAATAACTCGGTTACAAAACATGATCATCTCATACAATAAAATTTAGCATCATGTCTTGACCATATCACATCACAACATGCCCTGCAAAAACAAGTTAGACGTCCTCTACTTTGTTGTTGCAAGTTTTACGTGGCTGCTACGGGCTTAGCAAGAACCGTTCTTACCTACGCATCAAAACCACAACGATAGTTTGTCAAGTTGGTGTTGTATCAACCTTCGCAAGGACCGGGCGTAGCCACACTTGGTTCAACTAAAGTTGGAGAAACTGACACCCGCCAGCCACCTATGTGCAAAGCACGTCGGTAGAACCAGTCTCGCGTAAGCGTACGCATAATGTCGGTCCGGGCCGCTTCATCCAACAATACCGCCGAACCAAAGTATGACATGCTGGTAAGCAGTATGACTTATATCGTCCACAACTCACTTGTGTTCTACTCGTGCACAACATGAACGCATAAAACCTAGGCTCGGATGCCACTATTGGGGAACGTGGTAATTTCAAAAAAAATTCTACGCACACGCAGGATCATGGTGATGCATAGCAACGAGAGGGGAGAGTGTTGTCTACGTACCCTCGTAGACCGGAAGCGGAAGCGTTAGCACAACGCGGTTGATGTAGTCGTACGTCTTCACGGCCTAACCGATCAAGCACCGAAACTACGGCACCTCCGAGTTCTAGCACACGTTCAGCTCGATGACGATCCCCGGACTCCGATCCAGCAGAATGTCGGGGAAGAGTTCCATCAGCACGACGGCGTGGTGACGATCTTGATGTTCTACCATCGCAGGGCTTCGCCTAAGCACCGCTACAATATTATCGAGGATTATGGTGGAGGAGGGCACCGCACACGGCTAATAGATCTCAAGGATCAATTGTTGTCTAGAGGTGCCCCACTGCCCCCGTATATAAAGGAGCAAGGGGGAGGGGCGGCCGGCCAGGAGGAGGCGCGCCAGGGAGGAGTCCTACTCCTACCGGGAGTAGGACTGCCTCCTTTCCTTGTCCAACTAGGAGAGGGGGAAGGAAGGGAGAGAGGAGAGAAAGGAAAGGGGGCGCCGCCCCTCCCTCCTTGTCCAATTCGGACTAGAGGGGGAGGGGGCGCGCAGCCTGCCCTGGCTGCCCCTCCTCTGCTCCACTTTGGGCCCATGAGGCCCATTAACCCCCCGGGGGGAGGGGGGTCCGGTAACCCCCGGTACTCCATTTTATATCCGATAACTCCCGGAACCATTCCTGTGTCCAAATATAGTCGTCCAATATATCAATCTTTATGTCTCGACTATTTCGAGACTCTCGTTATGTCCGTGATCACATCCGGGACTCCGAACAACCTTCGGTACATCAAAATATATAAACTCATAATGAAACTGTCATCGTAACGTTAAGCGTGCGGACCCTACGGGTTCGAGAACAATGTAGACATGACCGAGACACGTCTCCGGTCAATAACCAATAGCGGAACCTGGATGCTCATATTGGCTCCTACATATTCTACGAAGATCTTTTACCGGTCAGATCGCATAACAACATATGTTGTTCCCTGTTACTTGCCCGAGATTTGATCGTCGGTATCTCAATACCTAGTTCAATCTCGTTACTGGCAAGTCTCTTTACTCATTCTGTAATACATCATCCCACAACTAACTTATTAGTTGCAATGCTTGCAAGGCTTATGTGATGTGCATTACCGAGAGGGCCCAGAGATACCTCTCCGACAATCAGAGTGACAAATCCTAATCTCGAAATACGTCAACCCAACAAGTACCTTCGGAGACACCTGTAGAGCACCTTTATAATCACCCATTTACGTTGTGACGTTTGGTAGCACACGAAGTGTTCCTCCGGTAAACGGGAGTTGCATAATCTCATAGTCATAGGAACATGTATAAGTCATGAAGAAAGCAATAGCAACAAACTAAACGATCAAGTGCTAAGCTAACAAAATGGGTCAATTAAATCACATCATTCTCCTAATGATGTGATCCCGTTAATCAAATGACAACTCATGTCTATGGTTAGGAAACATAACCATCTTTGATCAACGAGCTAGTCAAGTAGAGGCATACTAGTGACACTATGTTTGTCTATGTATTCACACATGTTTTATGTTTCCGGTTAATACGATTATAGCATGAATAATAAACATTTATCATGATATAAGGAAATAAATAATAACTTTATTATTGCCTCTAGGGCATATTTCCTTCACATTCTTCTTCAACGAATCGACTACAATAAGAAAAGCGGTATAAGAACTAGGCAAAGTGAACATAACGAATTGACTAAAAGAATGGTGCAAAGGTATTACCTCATCCACTCATCCTCAACTTCCTTGATGTTGTGCAAGATATAGAACATGACATCCTCCCACTCATCTCGTGGCATGAGATAAGGTGTCGAGCATCTAGCCCTGCCACCTTGCCCGATGAATAATGGCAACTTGGGTTTATACTTGGGTTCTTCTGTATTGTATCGAGACACCTTATTGTGCAACTTGGGAACATGGTCCGGTAGGCTATCCTGAGGTTTGCCACCTCCTCTAGGATAACTGTCTCAGCTATGGAAGCTTCAATCTTAGCTTTGTTTCCACATTTCTCTCTCAGATGCTTGTTCTGTCTCTCAGGCCGTACTGCCAACGATTCTGCACAGGCCCCCCCAACAATACCTCGTTCACGAGGTGCAAAATGAGATGTGTCATCGGAGTAAAGAAGCCTGGCGGGAAGATCTTCTCTAGCTTGCATATCAACTCCGACGCCTTCTTATGCATTTCTTTTATCTTCTCAGGACATACTTCTTTAGCACAAGCGTGCGGAAGAAATGGCTTAACTCCGCAAGCACATGCCAGACACGCTCGGGAACATAGCCCCGAACCATCACCGGCATAATCCGCTCAATCCATACATGATAGTCATGACTCTTGAGCCCGGTCACTCTGCCCGTTGAAAGATTGACCCCCTTACTTATATTCGACGCATAACCATCAGTGAACTTCACGACGTGTTTCAGCCACTTGAATGCCTCCATCTTATGAACCTTTTTAAGTATGAAGTCAGGATCTGGCTTGAACCAAGATTTTTGACTGCCTGTGGGAGGCTGCATGTGTAGATGTGGTCTATCACAAATATTCTGTTGATCGACTCTAGCATTAACATTATCCTTTGTCTTATCAGGAATGTTGAGGATCGTGCGAAAAAGGGACTCTGCGACATTCTTTTCGGTGTGCATCACGTCTATGTTGTATGGAAGTTTGAGGTCCTTAAAATAGGGAAGCTGCGTGAAGGGGGTAATGTGAGTCCAGTTGTGCGTCTCACCATATCCTTCAAAACATTTTTCCCTTTACCTTTTCCTTTGCCCTCGCCCTCGTCTTCGCCTGTGGCTTTGCCTTTGCCTTTGCCTTTCCCTTCACCGGCAGGCTTAAGAGCTTTCCGCTGAGCAAGCACATCCGCACCAGAAAACGTTGGAATCTCGTTTACTTCATGGATAACTTTGCCTTTTGTGAAGTTCTTCTTGTCTTCCCTATCAGGATGGTCTGGAGGGAGGAACTGTCGATGCAGGTCAAATGCAACATACTCGCCACCCTTCTTCAGCCAAATGAAAATCAAGGCCTGCATGCAGACTGGGCAAGGCATCTTTCCACTTGTACACCATCCGTAGAACAGGGCATAACCGGGAAAGTCATGCATGCAATATTGTAGCCAAACTTTCATCAAGAAATTTTTCTGCAGATGTCGGTCATATGTCAACCTCGGGAAGTGCCAAGAATGGTGCAAATCATCCACCAACGGCTGCAAAACACACTCTAATTCTTCCCCGGATATTCAGGTCCCGGAATTATAAGCGAAAGGAACATGGTCTTGCGTTGCATTATGGCACCGGGAGGGAGATTGAGCGGAATAACAAATACGGGCCAACAGCTGTATGGATTAGACGACATACCATATGGATTGAACCCATCACCTGTTATAGCAATTCTGACATTCCCAACCTCGGCTGCTTCCTCCGGGTACTCTATATCGAATGACTTCCATGCTTCACCTCCTGATGGATGTACAATTTTTTTTTGGATTGTACCTTTTCCCTTCCTTGTGCCACTTCATCATTTTGGCAGACTCCTCGGTGATGAAAAGGCACTGCAGTCTTTTTATAAAATCAAGATGCCGAAGAACCTTCACATGGATTTTTAGCTGCTGCTTCTGACCATGCTTATCGACCACCTCAATATACCGAGAGGAACCGCACTTCCTACAGTACTTGTCATCTGCATACTCATGCCTAAACGAAAGGCAATTCTTTGGACAAACATGTATTTTCTCATAGTCCATGGAGAGCGCCTTCATGATTTTCTTTGTAGCATACATGGTTTTCGGCAGTTCATGGCCCTCAGGCAGGCTGTTAGCCCATACTCCCAAAAATGCTTCGATGCAATCTCGGCTACAGCCGTACTCAGCCTTGACTGCCATCAGTTGCGAGATGGCATCCAGCATAGACAGCTTGGCACCCTCATAGAGAGGTTTCCATGACGAGGCCGAGATTTCCAGGAAGGCCTTTGCGGTTTCCTCCGGTTCCTCCGGTTCATTCGCTGAATGTGACGGAGGTGTCGGCTGTGCAGCAAAGACATCATCTAGCATGTCTCTAACCCCATCGTCCTCATAACCAGCGACGCGTTGTCGTATCACATCCTCTCTACCACGGTCCCGCTGGGCAAAGTTTATCGGCATATTAAAGTTGGGCATAAATCCATCCGTGTGAAGGTGCTTAGTCATCTCACTCTTATCTCTGCGGATACGTCTCTTACATCTGGCACACGGGCATTCTGGCACCATCCTCATTGGACTACGGAAGATCTCTTTCAAAAACACATCAGTTTTCTCGACCCACTCTGTTGTTACTTGATTCCGACAGAAAAACCCACTATACATCCACTAATTATCTGCCATCTCTGCTTTATTGGAAGCCACACAACAAAATTAAGGATTCATTTAAATTACTCACATCAATATTTTATTTTTTACAAGGTTGATGAGAAACGACATTTAATCCACCTACATCTCTAATAGGTAAATATGGGTCCTAATCCCACCTGAGAATGTGTAGATTGAGTACGTTGTCCATGCTCTACCCCATTCCGAGACAAAATTTCGGCAGCACCTCCCCACTGTTCTCCAAATACACATCTCGGCAAAATGCCGAGAGAATGTGCATCCGGAGAACAACAGGGAGGCAGCGCCGAAATCCTATCTCGGAACGGGGTAGAGCATGAACAACGTAGCCAATCTACACATCCTCGGGCTGTCCGTGGAAAGCGCTGGACAATCCGAAAGAGCTGCGGTGATAAATATGCAATTGAATGCATATTTATCGATGCAACCCTTTCGGACGGGAGACCTAGGTTACGCGACTTGATGTGAAAATTTAATCTAGTGACATGGAAAAAAAGTGGACGAGGTCATGGAATTGTTGCTCACCCTCCGATGTAGAGGATGTAGTCGATCAAAGGAGGGACGATCGTGGACCAACACCTCCAACGTCGACGGTCACTCCACGAAGATGGGAACACCACAAATCCTGTTAATTCCATCAAGTGAAAAAAATTAGGTCTTCACCTCACATTAACCATTTGGCACAACATTATGAATCGACATGAAACAACATGTCAAATTGCAAAAAAAAATCTTTATTAAGTATTTTAGAAACCAAGTGCCACGATTTGCTTCTTATATATGAATCAACATGACCATAACACTAACTTGACCAAATACTAACTTGACCAATATCCATCCATCTATCACAAACTTAACCAAAATCTATTCATCTATATTTAACAAACTAAGTGTGTAAAACATTTGTTAACTTGACTAACATCCATTCACAAACTTAATAAAAATTATCTACTATGCATCTAAAAACCTAATAAAACTAAACAAAACAAAAAAACTACATTTTATTCATATATCTAGCATACACATCTAATATCCATTCATCCATGCATCTAATATCCATTCATGCATCTAACAGTGGCATTCATCTAACAAATGAAATAAATTGAAAAAAAGAAGGCTAGCTCACCTCACCGAAGAAGGAGCAGGCAGGGAGTCGGGGGCGGGGCAGGGCGTCCGGGGTCGGGGCAGGGCGGCGGCGGCAGGGTAGGAGGTGGAGTAGGCAGCGGCGGCACGCATGGGTGGGGGGCGAGTGGGGCGGTGGCGACGCAGGGGCAGGGGCGAGTGGGGCGGCGGTGGCGAGGGGGCAGGGTGGAGTGGGCGGCTACGCGGGGTGGGGGCGAGCGTGGCGACAGTGGCAAGGGGTGGGGAGTCGGGGGGTGAGGCGGCGGCGGCAGGGGACGAGGTGGAGTGGGATGGAGCGGCGGTGACGCGGGTGGGGGCGGCAGGGGGCGCGGGCGAGGCAAGTGGGCGGAGGCAGGGGGCGTGGGCGAGTGCGGCGGCGGCAGGGGGCGGGGGCGAGTGCGGCGGCGGCGACAAGGGGCCGGGAGTCGGCGGCGGCGGCGAGAAGTTCGGGTGTGGTCGGGGTCGGGGGCAGCTAGCTAGGGGAGAACGAGTGGCCAGGGCCACTACTAGAAAAAGGGCTATAGATGGGATTGACACTAATGGCGCACCAGACAAGCGGTGCGCCATTAGTATATACTAATGGCGCACCACCTTCTGATACGCCATTAGAGTTGAAACTACTAATGGCGCACCTGGCCCAGGGTGCGCCATTAGTATCAATTTTTTTTAACTAGTGCGCCTGTCCAAACATACTAATGGCGCATCCAGACACAGTGCGCCATTACTAGTTGTAACTAGTAATGGCGCACCTGCCGGAAAGTGCGCCACTAATGTTGTTTTTTTTATTATATTTTTTATTTCCTTTTTTGCAAAACTACTAATGGCGCACTGCTCCACCGTGCGCCATTACTAGTTTAAACTAGTAATGGCGCACTGTGGGACAGTGCGCCATTAGTATGTTTTTTTTGCAAAACTACTAATGGCGCATCACCAGAAGGTGCGCCATTAGTAACCTGGATTACTAATGGCGCATTTAGAGTTGGTGCGCCATTAGTAAGTGGGCAGCAACAAGATATTTTGGACAGCCTCTCCTACCCACACTCACTTTCTCCCCACTTCATTCTCTCCACCTCCTCCTTGTCTCGGGTGCCTCCTCTTTTTCACCTCATTTCCACCATAGATTCATTCAATTTAAGTGGTTAAATTACCTTGTTTTGATAGGTAAGTAAGGGGGAAGCTATATTTATGTTTTTCTCCCTACAACAATGTGCACATGCACTTTTTATGGCCTAGCTAGATCTATGTATGTTCGTGGTGTTGCATATGTTTGTGGTGTTGCATATGTGTTTGTGTTTGGAGGTGTACCGGTATTTGAAATGCGATAGTTGCCAATATTTTGCCGGAATGTTGATTCATTTCCGTTTCGGCGAGAATTTTGGCATTAAGCTTTCTTTTTGGTCCCATTTTTAGGGAAAGTCATGCCAAATTTTTTCTTGGTTCTAAAATATCGTTTTGCTCTACCCCGCAGGTGACCATGGTCCGCATGATGACCGAAGGCATCGTGAATAGGTTTTTGAGGTCCGCGAAGGCCGAGATGGTTCAAAAGAACGAGACGGAGATAAGATGTCCGTGTCGAAGATTCAAGCTGAAGAGCCTTATTGCGGACCCGGAATCCGGGCAGGTGCGGGACCACCTGCTCTTGCGTGGTTTCATGGATGGCTATCGGTGGCAAGGTGATGAAGATGACTATGAAGTCGTCCATGGGGGCCAAGCAAGAAATGAGGAAGGGCAGCAAGACAACCACCGCGGCTCGGGCGGGCGAGAAGACGAAGAATCCCCAGGAGATGATCACGACGGTGATGCTATAGACAGTCATCATGTAGAAGATGCAGGACATGATGATGAGGAAGATGCCGGAGCAGACGACGGGCATGATCATGAAGATGATGATGCCGGCGGAGCAGACGACGCTGGACAATCGATGGGCTGGGTGCATGACCCTCATATTCAAGAGCTGCTTCTCAAGCAGACGGATAACGCAAGAGCTGCCGCCCGAGAGAAAGCCAAGATGGATCAACTTGAGTTAGACGCGGTTACTCCATTGTATGAAGGATGCAGGCCCGAGGATACCCGCCTGAAAGTAACGCTCATGGCTCTGGAGATGAAGGTAAAACACAAAATGACCGACGCATGCTTCGACGAGAACATGTCATTCTGGCACGAACGTCTTCCCAAGGGGAACAAGTGCCCGACCAGTTTGGAGGAGGCGAAGAAAATCATGTGTCCTCTGGATTTACCGCACGTGAAATACCATGTGTGCATGAACAATTGCATCATTTATCGGGACGAGCACGCGGAGTCTACCATATGTCCGGTGTGTGGCGTCACTCGATACAAGAAGAGGAAGAAAGCTCCTCGAAAAGTGGTGTGGTACTTTCCGATCACTCCTCGTCTGCAGCGGTATTTCGCGGACCCTAATGTAGCAAAGCTCCTGCGTTGGCACGCGGATAGGGAGGAGAAGAAGCGAGAAGATGACGCAAATGATCCGGAGATAGATAAAAAAGACAAGATGCTGAGTCACCCTAAGGATGCGAGCCAGTGGCAAGCGTTGAATTTCGAAGACCTAGAATTTGGGAACGATCCAAGGAACATCGTGCTGGGCGCGAGCACCAATGGAGTCAATCCGTTTGGCAGCCAGAGAAGCACACATAGCACCTGGCCCGTGTTTGTGTGGATGTACAACCTTCCCCCCTGGTTGTGCATGAAGAGGAAGTACATTCACATGAGTATGCTAATTGAAGGACCGAAACAACCAGGGAACAACATCAATCTGTATCTAGGGCTGCTGAAAGAGGAGCTTGACACGCTGTGGAAAACGCCAGCCAATACGCGGGACGCCGCAGAGAAAGAATATTTCCCTATGAGAGCCGCGCTGCTCACGACGGTGCACGACTATCTTGGTTACGGATATGTCGCGGGGCAGGTGGTCCACGGATTTTCTGGATGCGTCAGGTGCATGGATGACACAACGTATCGCCAGCTAGATATAGATCCCGGGTCTTAGAAAACCGTGTTCATGGGACATCGAAGGTGGCTTCGCGACGATGACCCATGGAGAAAACGCAAGGATCTGTTCGATGGTGAAACCAAACCCCGAGGACGCCCGCGTACGAGGAGCGGTGAGGAAATAGACGAGCTGTTGAAAAATTGGAAAGACTGCCCACTGCCGGGAAAGAAGCAAAAGGCGCCAGAGCCGGGAAAGAAGCGAAAGGCGCCAGAGCCGCTGCTGAAGGTATGGAAAACGAGGTCTGTTTTCTGGGACTTGCCATACTGGAAGATCCACCATGTGCCTCACAGCCTTGATGTCATGCATATCACGAAGAACGTGTGCGAGAGTCTGCTTGGTACCCTGCTCAACATGCCAGAGAGAACCAAAGATGGGCCGAAAGCAAGGGCAGACTTGAAATCAATGGGCATCAGGCAGGAGCTTCACGCTATATATGATGATCATGATGATGAGGCGAAGCAGGACACAGAAAGTCGACGCAAAGGCAAAAAGTCCAAGAAGACCGGAAATGACTACCCTCCCGCGTGCTTCACTCTAAGTCAGGAGGAGATCGAGAAGTTTTTCACCTGCCTCGTAGGAGTAAAACTTCCTTACGGTTATGCGGGGAAGATAAGCAGATACCTAGATCCAGCGAAGCTGAAGTTCAGCGGGATGAAGTCTCACGACTGTCACGTGCTGATGACGCAGATACTTGCAGTTGCAATCCGTGGGATCATGGACGCGCACGTCCGTGAAACCCTATTTGGCCTATGCAACTTTTTCGACGTCATCTCTCAGAAGTCTGTTGGCGTGAGGCAACTCAGAAGGCTACAGGAAGAGATCGTGGTGATACTATGCGAGCTTGAGATGTACTTCCCGCCCGCATTCTTCGACGTTATGGTGCATCTGCTGGTCCATATCGTGGACGATATCATCCAACTCGGGCCGACGTTCCTGCACAGCATGATGCCGTTCGAAAGGATGAATGGTGTCATCAAAGGATACGTTCGCAACATGTCACGTCTAGAGGGAAGCATAGCCAGGGGCTTTCTGACCGAAGAGTGCATCTCCTACTGCACGAATTATCTAGGCATCGAGAACCCCGTTGGTCTGCCCGTCAACAGGCACCTCAGCAGGCTCGCTGGATGGGGTCACCGTGAGGGTCGTCGCGAAATGCATGTCGACTTCGAGTGTCGACTCGCCGACTTTGAAAGAGCAAACCTAGTCGCGCTACAACACATAGACGTGGTCGATCCTTGGGTGGTACAGCACAAAACCTTTATTAAGAAGACGTACAATGACCGAGGCCAACAGAGGACGGACGGAGATATACTCAAAGAGCACAACTCATGTCGTACCCATTACATGAGGATTCTTCCGCGGAAGAACAACTCATATTCGCCTTGTCACAGGGCGCCGAGCACAACCTGATGACCTATGAGGCGTATGATATCAACGGCTACACATTCTACACCGAGGCCAAGGACATGAAGAGCGATGGTTATCAGAACTCCGGGGTAACGATGGAATCCTACACCGGTAACGACAAGGACAGATACTACGGAAGGATCGAGGAGATCTGGGAGCTGAGCTACGCTGGAGAGAAGGTCCCGATGTTCCGTGTCAGATGGGCCAAGAGCGTCCTAAAAGAAGACCGGTATTTCACCACCATGGTTATACCCGAAGCCAAATCCAAGACCGCGGGCGCAAACATCACCGCGAAAAATGATCCATGGGTACTGGCTTCCCAAGTGGACCAATGCTTCTTCATTACCGAACCGTCAAAGCCCAGTCGTGTTGTCGTGAGGAGAGGCAAAAGGAAGATCATCGGAATGGATGGAGTAGCCAATGAGCAAGACTTCGACAAGTACGGCGACCCGAGGATCGAACATGACGACGATGATGAAGTAGCAGCATACACCACAAGAAGAAGTAGGACCACCCTACCTAAAGGACATCCGTTCCACAGAAGAACTCCATTTGCGAAAAAGAAGGGCAAGAAGATTGTGAACAGATAGCTAGCTAAGATCGATTGTATTTAAATCGTAGCCTTCATTTCTCGATTGTATTTCATGGGCACTTTTTGAACTATCATGAATATTTTTAAATTTCATGGACACTCGATCTCGATCCCCCTCCATCTCGATCGCTATCCCACCTCGCCAGATCCGGTCCCCCTCGCCGCCGAGCACCCCCCGGTCCATCGGCCGCCGCCGCCGACCCCCCGCACCCTCGATTCCCCTACTCAACCGCCGCTGCCGACCCCCCGCACCCCTCCCCTACTCGACCGCCTCCGCCGACCCCCCGCAACCTGCGCACCCTCCCCCGCTCCACCGGCATTACTGTTTGATGACATTTTTTAAAAAATTATTACTGTCTTATTAAAAAAAATATTACTATTATGATTTAAACAAGTTTGAACATATTTAAACACAAATAAGTATCAAACAACATTTTAAATGCATAAAAAAATTTGTGGAGCCTGGGAATCGAACCCAAGACCTCCTGGTGTGAGAACTGGCTGCTGACTAGTCGAGCTAGTAGAGGGGACTTGGTGTGGATCAAGTCAGGTGGAAGATAACCTGTTGGCTCGAGCAGAAATAAAAAAAATTCTAATGGCGCACCACGGTGAGCTGCGCCATTAGTATGGATGTACTTATGGCGCACCGAGGGCTGGTGCGCCATTAGTATTGTGCCATTGCTATAAGAAAAGAAAAACTACTAATGGCGCACCACGGTGAGGTGCGCCATTAGTATGGATGTACTTATGGCGCGCCGAGGGGTGGTGCGCCATTAGTATTGTGCTCGGTCCCCCCTTCCCTCTCCCCCTTCGCCCGATCCCCCCTTCCCTCCCCCCTCGCCAGTTCCCTCTCCCTCCCTCCACCGTGCCGCTGCCCCGACCCACTGCGCCGCAGCCGCCCACGCGCCCCCGCCGCCTCCCTCTCCCCTTCCTCCCCCTCGTCACCGGTGGCCCGGACGCCGCCCCGTCCACACCACCCCATCCACCTCGTCGGGCTCCTCCTCCCGCTCCGCGTCCTCGGGCTCCTCCCGCTCGCGCTCGTGCTCCCGCTCCCTCTCGTAGTCCTCCTCATCGCCGCTCCCCTCCCGCCGCCAAGCGCAGGTGAGCAACCGCCGCCCTTCCCTTCCCCTCCCCTCCCCTATGCCTCCTCACGGCCGGCTCTACGGACCTGTCGGCTTCGTTTTCTGTGCTGGATCAATTTAGTTATTGTGACTGATTTCGTTGCTAGTTGAGATTCGCCAGTGGGCTTTATGATGAGGTGCAGGCAGCATGCACGATGTAATAGAATGAATTGGTTTATTCACATTTACCGCCATTTTAGCTGATCATTCTGCCATTTAGTACTCTATATCAACGTGCAAGCTTAGTAGTGCTCTTCTCTGTGCTGCAGTTTATTTTCAGTCATTTGTCTGAAATGTTTGGTCAAGTTGTTTGCATGCTGCCAGAGTCCTCTGCTAGCTAGTGCCGACTATGATGATGTAAATTGATATTGCCTATGTTTCTTTGCTCATAACCATTGGTTAGGAATAGTTGTTATGTCAGAGGGTCTGATAGGTTAGGCTTTGATGTTTTCCCACTTCCACCCTGGATGTCTTCAACTACAAGAGGAAAACTCCAGTGTCTCCGAGACAAAATAGTTTTCTTAAACTACAAGGGGAAAACTCCAGTGTGTCCCCAAAGACAAAATACTCCACTGCTGCTTTATGTGTTCGGTCATTAATCTGAAATGTTTGATCCAGTTGTTTATATGCTCTGCTAGAGTCTTGTGCTAGTCAGTGCCATGTGTGATGATGATAAACTGATTATGCAAATGTTTCTTTGCTCAGAACTATTGGTTAGGACTCTAGATGTTGAGAGTGTCTGACAAATTAGGTTTTGATGTTTTCCACTCCACTGTCCCCAGGACGATAACAGTCCATTAATTTTTGTTTGTTTGTTTGAGGGGAATAATAATCCATAGTTGATCAACTACATTTTTGTTTGTTTGTGGCCAAGTAGTGTGCCTCTGTTGCTTGTTTGCATCAAGTGGCACCCGTCTCATTTACCCCGTACTTGGTACAAACAACAGTCGTCTCATGTTTTTGCCTGCATATTTTAATTTTAATCCTAGTTGATCAACTGTTGTCAAACCTGGAAAGTGTAGCTTCCAACCAGCTGAAGGAAAAGGCCTTCATCTTTTGTGTGGGTAAAAAGTGAAGTTTTCTGAGCATTATTTACAATGTGTTGTTGTTTTTTTCTTCCTGGGAGGTTGTGGACATTTCGGAATTTTTACTAGATTGGGTTTTGTATCTTCTTCATCCAGATCTGTTTCTAGCACACGGTTAATTTGGTCGATTAGTCAACATCTTGTTTCTAGCACAATAATTGATCTGATTTGATTACTCGCCACCTTGCCGAGCTTCCTGATTACGTACTGCAAAGTTGCTGGTTTTATACGGCTGTATTTTTGAAATGTGGTGATGATCTTATCTGCAAGAATGAAAATGATGAGCTATGTTTCTAAAATGTGGTGATGATCTTATCTTAGCTGTATTTCTGAACTGGTAGCTAAGTGTATTACTTGTGATGATGATGCTGCTGCTGCTGTACTACTTGTGATGATGTTGCTGCTGTACTACTTGTGATGCTGCTGCTAGTTGTGATTTTGTCAAGTGATGCTGCTGCTACTTGTGATCTTCTAAAATGACCCCTTTCTCCTGAAACGTTGATTAATTTCCGTTTCGGTTGAGAAATGGGGCACTCCTAGGTCAAGAAAATTAGCAAAGGTCATGCCCAATTTTCTTGACCTAGAAGGTGCCTGATTCTCAACCGAATAAAAATTAATTTGCTTTAGTGGTTGGATTAGTTTAGTATTTTTTTCACACACTCAGACACCCTTGCTTGCCATGTGTGTGAGAGAGATAGTGAGAGGAGACAAGAAGAAGGGGGTTAGGAAGATGTTGCCTGCTCATCAAAGCCAACCATCTCCCCCTTTTCACCCCTTTTCCTTTGTCTTTTGTGGGTTGCAAGGAAGCTACTGTCTTAGCTAGCTTAGCTTGTGCACAAATCCTAGTGTTACAATCTAGAAAATTAGCCTGCAAAGATGAGGTCCCATGCTGGCTGTACCACTGCATCATGCAACAGTGCCTTCAAGATCCAAGGCAATATCACAAACATCATAGGCAATTTGACCAAACTCACAACCTTGTATCTTTGCAGCAACCAACTTTCTAGACACACCCCTCAAGAACTAGGTTACCCTGAGAACGTGGACTTGGACCTTAGCAACAACACACTAACAGGTTCTATCCCAAAACACCTAGGCAAT
Organism: Triticum urartu; assembly: GCF_003073215.2. Taxonomy (NCBI): domain Eukaryota; kingdom Viridiplantae; phylum Streptophyta; class Magnoliopsida; order Poales; family Poaceae; genus Triticum; species Triticum urartu. The sequence goes on from NC_053028.1 coordinate 692,214,801, forward strand.
ATCACAAACATCTCTCAATTGTTCCTTGACAATAACCAACTTTTTGGCGACATTCCTCGAGAATTAGGTTATTTGGTCAACTTAGAGATCTTGTTCCTTGACAATAACCAACTTTTTGACCAAACTTTGTTCCTATTTATAGAGAAACATGGCCAACAACGATGAGGCCGGGGGTTCGGGCGGCAAGAAATTCTGGGAGCTGTCCCAGGAGATGGAGGAACAACCTCAGTTGTATGAGGACGCCGCCTTCCCCACCGATCCTGAGACCACTGATGGTACCGCCGAGGATGACCCCACTGATGCCACCACTGATGGTGCCGCCGAGGATGCCACCACTGATGATGGCGGCGCACGCACAGATGGCAGCCAACCGAAGAGGCAACGGAAGGACCGGCGCCCGACCATGCTCCGCACCCTCAAGGAGGAAGTTACTGAAGTGGACTCCGACGGGAATCCAACGGCGCCCGAACGAATAGTCAAGGGGTACTCGCTTCAGCTCGGGTGCATTCTCCGGAGCACCATCTCGATCAACACCGAGAACCTGAGGCATCCTGACCGAGGGAATTTGCGCAACCTCCTCTTCACGAAGCTGCACGAACGATACAAGTTCCCCGCTGAATTTGAAAACACAAGCCTCAAAGGGAATAAAGTGAACAATGCTGCCCTCAAGAAGATGAGCAAGGCCCTATCTACTTGGAAAAGCAATGTGAAGAGAATGATCGAGAAAGGTGAGAGTTATGAGAAGATCAAGGAGAAAAATCCTTCGATCACCGAAGATGACTACAACGACTTCAAGATCAATTGCTCAAGCACCGCAAACTCCGAATCAAGTAAGTGGGGGAAAGAAATGCAGGAGCTGAACTTAGGGGAACACACACTCGGTCCCGACGGTTACAGAGTGGCGGAGCCTATATGGGACAAGGAGGAGGCAGACCGTGCCGAGCAAGGCCTACCGCCCCTCTTCGATAAATACGGTGACAAGCAGACCAGGAACTTTGTCAGGGCCCGGTACAAGAAGGACCCGAAAACAAAGGAGCTTACCACGGATCCGAAGACCAGGGCGCTTGAGCTTGTTCTGGTAAGGAATACACCCCCGCGTAATTAGCTCCATATGGTTGCATTCTAATTAATGAAGCCAAATTTCTAAATGGTTCACATTCCTTCCGCAGGCGACTGAAAGCAGTAGCGCGGGGTCGACTAAGAGCAACCCTTGGGACACCACTCTAAATAGGGCGTTGAATGTAATGAAGAACAAGGATAAGCTCAGTAAGCCGACGTCAGCTGGTCGTGTGTCCGGCAAAGGCTTGTCGACAAAATGGTCGTCATACTATAACACTGCTAGGCGAAAGGAGAAAAAGACCAGCTCGGAAAGCCAGGCGCGCGAGGTTCAAGAACTCAGGGCACAGGTGGCGCGGATTCCGGAGATTGTCCAAGAGCAAGTGCAACAACAACTCGGAGCGACGATCACCGCCATTGTGCCTACCTTGATCCAGGGGATTAGTGCGTGGATTGCGGGCGGCCAACAGGGGCCGCCCCCGATTCCTAGCTTCACGGCCAGCAACTCGCAGAACGCGATGGCGGGGCCATTGGTGTCTCCGGCGGAGGCGGAATTGGTGTCTCCGACGCCGGCGCGGGAGCTTAATGCACCCGGGTGTACGTCGGCCAGCACCTCTGCAGCAAGCGGCCCCTCCGTCAACTGCACGCCCGCCGTTGGCGGTGCCTCAACATTAGCCGAGCTCGACGCCATCATCACGGTAACTAATTAAGCCTCTCTCGGCCGAGGACTTCATCTCCTTGCCTTTGACTGGGCATCCCTGACGCCCTACATGTTTTCGCAGGGCGCCGCCGACGTTCCGTGCACTCTCCTGCACTTCGTGAACAACGAGTTGGTCGATGTCGCCAAGGGCAAAATCGTTCAACCGGGCAACCCCTTGTTCCACGGTACCCAGATGCCACCCAACTTGTATAGGGTTCAACTGGTTCGGGTGCTGCCAGGCTGCGACGAGTTGTTACCTCTGATTTGACCCGTCGGGGCCGACGATGATGACGTGATGACCCTCAGCGCCTGCCTGAGCTGGCCCCTGCTTTGGCCGAAGAGCCAGATTCGTTTGGGGGCGGGGGACACCACCCCAAAGACAACACCGCCAGTCGTGCCGACGCCAAGTCGGCCCCATGGCAAGACCGCCGCAACGGTGCCGGACATCCCTATGCCACTAGATCCAAACATGCATATGGCACAGGATCAGAACGACGATGACGACGATACATTTGCCAACGTCGATCAGTACTTTGCCGATCATGGGTACGGTGGCGACTTCATGGGGCCTCCTTCTCAAGAACCCAACCCAACAAAAGACGTGCGCGATCTAGCTGGTACCGCGGAGAAGCCAAGTTGCAACAGGCGTCGTCTGCAGTTCAGCTCTCAGGAGACGCCTCCAGCTGCCGACTTCACCGAGCCTCAGATAGGCGAGGTGCGAAATATGATCAGCCCCAACACACTCAAGAAGGCGGTCTATGAGCAGAACTCGGTCCCATTACAGGAGAAGAAGAAGGCACGCAAAAGAAAGACTAACAAGGGTGTGGGCCAGCCGGCACCGAGTACGATCCGTGCTCAGGACGGGCCACCTTCACCTGAGGATATCTCGAGGAGGGTGCATGTGGCGGGTAGGCCGATGCTACCGAGAAATATGCTCGATGCTGCAACCGGTGCTATGCGGAGTCTGCATGACAGTGTTCTTTCTTTGGAGAAGCGGCGTCTCGGAGAGAAGGATGTGGCATACCCGGTTTTCGCGGCCAAGGTGCCAGAGGGCAAGGGCTTTGTGGATAACTCCATCGGGGGTACGATCGTCCTACGGTTTGATGACATCCACGCTATGTTGAACCTTCATCCGCTGCACTACACCTTCGTTCGGCTATTTTCGCTGAGTATGGAGATGCGGATCATTCACGACAAGACCCCGGACATCGTTATTGTCGACCACTTCTACATGTGTGCCAAGATCTTGGGCAGCGCTGGGGACCGGCAAGTCGCGAGTTCTTACCTCGAAGGCGTCATTCTGGCAAACCAAGATAAGGATAACTTCCTCGTGCCTTACTTTCCTGAGTAAGTCCTCCCCTCAACCGCCCCGTAACATATGAATTCTTAGATTTCGATCGTTTTTCTTTTAACATTCCGTGTTTTCTGCAGTGACACACATTGCACGCTCATCCTCCTAAGCCCCAAATATTCCATGGCCACGTATTTCGACCCGGACCGTCAGTCGAACGTAGACTACACAAATGTCAAGAAGGTTCTTGATGATGTTCTCCCCGGCTACGTCAAATCTGGAGGCACCTTCACCAGGCCTATTCGTAAGTACGGCAAGCACGTGTTCTCCCACAATACGACGTTCTGCTGCGTCAAGCAGCCGCCTGGCGGTCAAAAGGGTGCCTACTACGCCATCCATCACATGCGGGCGATCGTACGGGACCATCATCAACTTCTGCTACCGAGTAGACTCAAAGATTGGGCCGCGAGCGTGTCGGCAATCCAGGACGCTGACATTAGACAAGAATTCTTTCGCATCCAGTCGAAGTTTGCGGAAATCATCCATCAAGATGTCCTTCGTACCGCGGGGCAGTTCTACCTTAGAAATCAACCGTCCAACAGTGACATCGACACAATCCTACAAATGCAGGCTGACAATGCCCGTTGTTTCATGACTCCCACGATAGACGGCGGCTTCATCCACGCTCCGGTCCCTTGAGTCGAGTCGAAAGCAGTGATGCTGTGTCTAGTTCTGAAACATCGATTGGCTCATGTTGTAATTAAACTTTAATGAACTTGTAATATGTCTCATTGGTTTCGAGAGTCGTTCAACTTAGATGTAATCGATGCTATTAATGTCTTGCGTTTCTCTTCCGATCGTTCTGTTGCATACTTATATATTGCTTATGTATTGTCTGTGAATTGGTACTAACGTTTCGTTTGGCTACTGCATAGCGATGCCGTGGTATGTCGTGTACAAGGGTAAGGTTCCCGGAGTCTAGGACGACTGGGAGGAGTGTCGGAGACAGGTTCACCGATTCAGCGGTAACAGTTACAAAGGGTACGCCACTAGGGCCGAGGCCGAATCTAGATACGCCCGCTATCTAGCGGGAGAGGGGAGGGAGCGTTGGAGGAACCGGATGAAGACGAGTTTCATCGTGATGATGCTCATCGTGATGACCGCAGCTCTCTTCTATGTGATGGTAGTTTAGATGATCGATATCGAGTTGTAATGTGAAGACAAACTCGCGGTCTCGAGATGAGACTATCTTTGTTCGGTCTTTTCAATTCGGAGACTAATATGATGAATTGTATTAGGAGACTAAAATGATGAATTGTATTCAGAGACTAATCTTCTATTGTATTCAATGAATCTGTTGTTGATGTGTGATGTCTATATTTTGTCCAATTATACATTTTGTAACCTGTGCAAAAAACAGAAAATAAAAAAATAAAAAAAAACTAATATTCATACTAATGGCGCATCACATCATAGTGCGCCATTAGTATCCATTAGTGTGCCAAAGGATACTAATGGCGCATCATTAAACAGTGCGCCATTAGTATGCCGAAGTTACTAATGGCGCATCATGTTGTCGTGCGCCATTAGTATGCCAAAGCACCTGGGTATACATGGCCCCCTGGGAGGCATACTAATGGCGCACTATTGTATATACTAATGGCGCACCTGAGGTGCGCCATTAGTATACCAGATACTAATGGCGCACCAGTGGTGCGCCATTAGTAAAATATACTAATGGCGTGCTACTAATGGCGCACCACTAATGCGCCATTAATGGCCAAATTAGGTGCGCCATTAGTAGGCCTTTTCCTAGTAGTGGGCCGTGAGCGAGGGGATAAGGCATTCTAAGCCGACGGCTGCCGTCGGCATAGATGCCACGTCAGCGATCCGCGTGAAACACCCCCAATGGCCACAGCTATGCCGACGGCTTAGCCGTAGGCATAGTTATTTTTTTTATTTTTTAAATGTTTTTAATAGTTTATATTTTTTCTTATTTATGTTTTTTTATTTCATTTAAATTTTTTGATGTTTTTATAGTTATATTTTTCCTTTTCATGTTTTTTATGTATTATTATTTCATATGGATTTTTAATGTTTTTTTAACGCCACTCGGCCCTCTCCTCTCCCAGAACCACACAGAGGGGAGGGGAGGGGAGGCGCTGAACTCGAGCAGCTTCGTCCGCCGAGGCTGTGGCCTGGTCGCGGGTGTGGGAGTGCATGGCCGCCGCCTCACGTGCTCGATCTGGAGCTTACTAGGTCAGGTGACTGAAGGGGGGGGTCGTCGATGGGGGGGGTGGGGGTGGGGGCGGTGGCGGATCCAGGTCCGTCGGAGAAAGATGCTTCGCGCGGGGACTCCTAGGAGCAACATCCGGGCCAAACCACAGCTACATCCCCTCCGTGTAGACCTGACGCGTCCGTTCCCCCCTCCAAGGGCAATCCGAGTATTTAATAATATTCACGCCGGATCGTTACCGCAGAACGTCTACTACTGTGTCATCGCCGTCCGTGAGGGGGAGCCACGCCCCGGAGACGCGTGCTGCCTCTTCGGACATGCCACCACACCACCCCGCATGTATGAGGGCCCGGTGCGACGCTCCGGTGGCATTGCAACCCCCAGGGCCCCCGTCCCGCCTAACCCTGTAGCGTTTGACCACGGGATCTAGCCCTTTGACTTTGCACGGACGGGCTTTGACCAGTGGACCTCCCCACCCGGTTGTGTTAGGTCAGCCCATAGGAATACTTTGGAGCAACAACCGGGCCAGACCCACAGCAAGATCCCCTCCGTGTAGACCCGACGCGTCCGTTTCCCCCCTCCAGGTGCCGGCGGCGGCACCGTCCGTGAGGGGGGCACACCCCGGACACGCGTGCCAGGCGTTTGCAACCGCCACAACACTTCCAGACTTGTGAGAGGCCGCCTACGCAAGATTTGGCGGCATGCTAGCCCCCGGAGGCCGCCGGCCATAGCCGTAGGTGCGCGAAGGGCAATCCGCATAGAGGGAATTTTTCGGATACTTCTCCATCACCAAAAATTATGAAACAATACCACCATTCCTATAGCACATGTGCCCACGTCATGCAAAAAACTCATGATTTTATCGCGCTCCGAGTATTTAATAATATTCACGCCGCATCGTTACCGCAGAATGTCTACTACCGTGTTATCGTCGTCCGTGATAGGGGGCCACGCCCCGGAGACGCGTGCCGCCTCTTCGGAGATGCCACCACACCACCCCGCATGTATGAGGGCCCGGTGCGACGCTCCGGTGGCATTGCTACCCCCCAGGGCCCCCGTCCCGCCTAACCCTGTAGCGTTTGACCACGGGATCTAGCCCTTTGACTTTGCACGGACGGGCTTTGACCAGCGGACCTCCCCACCCGGTTGTGTTAGGTCAGCCCATAGGAACACTTTGGAGCAACAACCGGGCCAGACCCACAACAAGATCCCCTCTGTGTAGACCCGACACGTCCGTTTCCCCCCTCCAGGTGCCGGCGGTGGCGCCGTCCGTGAGGGGGGGCACACCCCGGACACGCGTGCCGCCTCTTCGAACATGTCACAACACCACCCCGCATGTATGAGGGGCCGGTGCGACGCTCCGGTGGCATTGCTACCCCCAGGGCCCCCGTCCCGCCTGACCCTGTAGCGGTTGACCACGAGATCTAGCCCTGTAACTTTCCACGGACCGGATTTAAACAGTGGACCTCTCCACCCGGCTGTGCCAGGTCAGCCCAGAGGGACACCTGGGAGCAACATCCGGGGCCAAACAGACAACTACATCCCCTCCGTGTAGACCCGATGCATCTGTTTCCCCCCTTCAGGTGCCGGCGGCGGCGCCGTCCGTTAGGGGGACCACGCCCCGGAGATGCGTGCCGCCTCTTCGGACATGCCACAACACCACCCGGTTGTGGTAGGTCATCCCATAGAAACACTTCGGAGATGCGTCCCCTCCGTATAGACCCGATGCGGCTGTTTCCGCCCCCTCCAGATGCCGGCGGCGGCGTTGTCCGTGTGGGGGCCACACCGTGGCGCTGCCCTCCAGATGTTTCGGCATAGCTGTTTTTGATTTTAATAAAATATAATGTCCTATATTCAAAAGAACATGACGGCACATTATTAATATGCTCGAAAAAAATACAAACTATATATATATATTCATAATCTATGAAAAATTTTACAAACTACACATATATTCATATAATACATAAAAAAGCATAAAAACATATGTAAAAAAGCATAAAAACATATGTAAAAAAAGCATAAAAACATATGTAAAAAAAGCATGAAAACATATGTAGAAAAAGCATAAAAACATATGTAAAAAACACATGTAAAAAAATAACTATGCCGACGGCACCATACATACGGCAGGGTTTAGGCGGGCATCGTGCCGCGGATCGATGTCGTGGCGCCTATGTCGACGGCTGCCGTCGGCATATCTGCACTGCGGATCAGTGACGTGGCATGCGGAGGTATGCCGACGACCGCCCGTCCCGACCGTCGGCATAGCTTTGACGCCGTTAGCCGCTGGTCATGGGCGGGGTCGCCGGGCCCACATGTATGCCGACGGCTGACTTATGCCGACGGTAGCTGTCGGCGTTTATTAAACTATATCGACGGCTGATCTGTGCCGACGGTTGCCGTCGGTGTAGGTAGGGATAGCCCGACGGCAAGGATAAGCCGACGTCCAGGACTAGGCTGCCGGCATAGATACAAGTAGGCCGACGGCTGCCGTCGGCATAGTTTTGGCCGTCGGCGTAGAGCCGTTTTCCGGTAGTGCTTCTTTCTCCTACAGCTAGAAAATATTAATAACTACACAACTGGTTATTTAGGAGAATACGATAAAAAAACTAAAATTACCTTCGATCTCCATAGGACGGCCTTAAGACTCCGCATAGCACTACGAATCTGGTTGATTCCGATGATATGAAACATGAATGCTCCAAAAACATGCCAAATTGTTCCTAGATGTAGCTCCAAAACAGAGAATGCATAATCATATGCTTCTCAATCTCCCATGTACCCATTTTCACTTGATCAGGAGAAATATGTGAGCTCTGAGAAAACAATTTGGCAGGAATACATATCATTTACAAAATTTAGTTAGTCCGCAACTCGAGTAATTAAATTGAGAATTAGAGGAAACACACATTGCAGGTAGAGGCATGAATTTGTAACGAAGTGGGGTTTCCCTGTTTCTCAGCCGTCTCTAGCAGCAACCTTTCAAGGCACCAAGGAGCAAAAGCAATTTTCCCCGGTACCCAGGCAAACAAGCGCTGCCACGAGATCTTCTCCACCATTAGCGCCAAGATGGAGACGTTGAGCTCAAGGTAAGTGCTCATGGACATCGCCAATTGCTTAAGTGAGGGAGCCACGACGTCAACACTGCGTATTCATACATTCTCCACGACAAGCTCCTCTAGCGATGCCGAGTGGACCCTCATGTCCCTGCCGCGATACCCAAATTTCGTCCGCTAGAGCCTGAGCACGCGCAAACGCGGGCAATGGGGGAGCACGTCGTCGACCTGGTCGATCATGCATTGCAATAGAGAAAAAGTTTCAAGCACAGGAAACTCGACATCAGAAGGCACATAGATGGATAAGTAGGGTGAATCGAACAAAACCGAGGTGACATCCGAAGCCACACAGATGGATATGGTGGAGGCAGGCCTAGAGGCCGCGCCACCGGCGGGAGAGCACGCTGGCTCGCGCGGCGGTTGCGGTGCAGCAGAGGCGGGCGAGGACAAGGAGGAGCAGGTCGTTGGGAAGGTCGCTGATGTGGTCCGCTCCGCCGCCTGGGATACCTAAACCTAACTGCTGGGAGGAAAGCTGGCGACGATACTCGGATTTCAACTCCGTCGACGCATGCAGAGCCTTGCCAATGAATCGATGCTGTAGCGGATGAACTTGTTGCACGGCAGAAATCGTTGGATACGTGGGATGCGCTAGCTAGGCTAGGCCACGGCACGTACGGCGGCAGCCTTTCTGTCGACCCGCTAGCTAGGGCTTAATTTCTGTCGTGTGTCTCCCTGCTTTTGTTTGTTTGTTTGTTTGGTAGTCAACACACGCATCAATCTGTACTAGTTCAATCCTTGATCGGAAAAGCCAAGTTTATGTACTACCATGAGTATTTCTGTACTTGGTGTACATCGTTTTAGTGCAAGTAGAATTGTATTCTTGTCGAAACAAGCTCTCACTTCCACTAGTGCAGAACCGGGCAATAGCACCGGTTTGTAAGGCCCTTTATTGCCGGTTCGGTAACCGGCACTAAAGGGTGGGCACTAAAGGCCCCCCCCTCTTTAGTACCGATTCAGCATGAACCGGTGCTAAAGGGCAACCATGTGGCACGAGCCAGCTTCGGGGGCAGGGAGCCCTTTAGTACCGGTTGGTGTCACCAACCGGTATTAAAAGGTTGGGGGGTTGGGTTTATGATTTCTTTTTCATTCAATTTTGTATTTTCCATTTAATTCTTTTTCGTTTGCTGGTATTTTACAATACTACATATTGTACACGTTATGCATATATATAAATAGAATTTCTAGTAGAACCGATCATAATATATATATATATATATATATCATCGAATGTCTCACAACCACCATTAATTAATTCACACATAGATACAATTAACTAGCTATCTACAATTTCTCCTAATTGGTGCCTTCGGAGCCAGTGGCATTAGCCTAATTGGTGCTTTCGGAGCACGATAACAATTGGAAGTGGTTCATGGGGGCGGTAGCGGGTAATAGTATTCTCCTTTGGAATCTATGACCTGGTCGAGCAAAAATCCCGTTATTTCCTCTTGAATTGCTTCTATGCGGTCCTCTGTTAGGAGTTTCTCCCACACCTCTTTGAACTGTTAAGAAGGAGATCAATATGCATGTGTATTAGTTGTGTGACTAGATATCGATAATGGTGTAAAAATTGTGAATAATGTTCTGACAAACATACCCACTCCTGTCTTTGAGATCTGCTCCTTTCGGACGCCATCATGCGAATATTATCGCAAACGTAGTATGCACACAGATTATTCCCCGGCGCCTGCTTTAGGGTCTTTACGAGAATGGAATTTGATCAGATAATAATTAATCAAGCATGATAATGAAAGAGATGACAGCTAGCTAGTACTACTTAATTACTTACGTGGGGTCGATACCGTTTCAGATTTTGTTTCCATGGGCCTGGAGTGGCCCTGATGAACTTTGCCCAAGCCCTGCCCGCCGACAAAGAAAATGAATAAATGGGTTATTAAATAGTTGTTATCAAGAAATGACGAACTAATTAAATAGGGGCCGAGATATAGTTAATAATGATTGAAATTACCTGCTGACTATCCCCTTCACGATGGTGTAGTCATTTGCTTTCTTAAGTAGTCAGTCTAGTACTTCAACTGTTCTTCATCAACTTTAATGATTAACAAGATCCAGTGAAATCTGCATGCACACACGTTTGCATGTCTTAATTAAGCGGGCATATGTAAGCAAAAACATGTAGCTAGCTAGTAGGCAAAAACAGAATTTGTAGTACAAGACAGTGTGACTCACTTGAAGTTGTAAGGAAGTAGTATATCTTCATTGTATTTGAGGTGCTTGAAGAACTCTAGCGTGCTTTCCTATACACTTTTTTCGTAATATGGATCTAATTTCCATGTGTATTCATTAATGGTATTTGGGTCAACGAACCCAATGCCATAGCGTCCACCTTTTTTCATTTCATAAATCTTCATCCTGCATAATACCATAGAAAAGAATATAGTGAGGATAATTAGAGGTAATGATTGATCAAAATGATCACTACAGCTAGCTTGAGACTTAAATTACAGAAAGAAATCACTTACAGACAGTAGCAACTGATGATAGATTTGTCGAGTGCATCTTGATTGTATAGCTGAAATAGTTCTGAATACTCAACGGTCACAGCTTTCTCATGGAAGTAATGATCCTTCTTGACATTCACCATGAGGGACTCTCGATTGGAAATCTTGGTAATGTCCATGTACCATTGATGCAATTCATACATTCTCGTTGGGAGCTTCTTGACCTCGTCTGGCTCGACCAAAGGTTGGCCCCGGACATATTTCTGTTTTATTTCCTCCTCTCTAGTCGGAGACATTGGCTCGATATCGAGGAGTTGTCCAACAGTGATCATGAGCGTTTCAGCCTGCTCAATATGCTCCTCGGTTATTACCACATCGCCCAGCCCGGGAACGTTAACAGTTTGCCCACAATAATATTGGGCGCGCCTACTCTCATGTGTTGTTGGCACAACAAGCGGGGGGATTGATTGCGCCGCCTGTTCTCCCAGCTGGGGAACGGTTTTACCACTCCTTTTGCCAGCTGATTTGCTCGAGCTCGAGCTCACCTCTTTCTGTAGACGTGCTCGATTTAACTTCTTGATGTGGCGCTCATAGTCTGTGTCAACAGGCTTGGGAGCTGATGCTCTAGCCATACGAATGAAGTGGTCAATCTTTTCCTTAGGCACTTTCTCCCTTGGCGGCGGTGGCGATTTCGGTGCAAAATGGGCTTCCACCTCGGCCTTCGATATCGCTACGTTTTCCTCCTCGGACTTGTCGTAAGGCCTCTGCGGAAGAGGCGCGAGGCTTGGACCATATTGAAATCGCTTGCCTCCGCCTGTACCTCCAGTACTACCTCGACTTGTACCGCTACGCACCATAGCTGAGGCGGCTCTCTTTCGTGATTGCTGAGGCGGCGAAGACAGCTGACGTGGCTGAGTTGGAGGAGGAGGAGTGGCCTGAAGCTGTGCCGGACATGGAGGAGTGGCCTGAAACTGTGCCGGACTTGGAGGAGGAGTGGCCAGACGCTTTGCCGGACTTGGAGGAGGAGTGGCCTGAAGTTGTGCCGGACTTGGAGGAGGAGTGGCCTGACGCGTTGGTGGACTTGGAGGAGCGGGAGTCTGCTGACTCGGTGGTGGACTTCAACGAGGAGTCGGATAACGCGGTGTCGGTGGCCTTCGAAAAATGATGCAATCCTTTCTCCATAGGATGATACGATGGTTGGCCTCTCCCAGTGTTTGCTCATCGTCACCTCCAGGAATGTCAAGCTCTAGCCCCGAATATTGGTCCACCACCTCATCAACCAAGACACGAGCATAGCCCGCTGGAATCGGGTTGCAATGGAAGGTTGCCTCGGGGGGATTTGTAAAAGCAAGGGCGTCCGCCACCTTCATGGATATGTTCTTCATTTTGAAGTGTAGCTCGCAGTTAGTGTTCTCCATGATGTCATCCATTGGGTAGCTATCCAGCAATGCGTTGCCCGGGGAGGAACCCACGCTGCTACTCGGCATGGATGGGACAGTGCTATCCAATGCTGGATCATCCGCTAGCTGCTGCAGCTGCTGAGACCCCCTTTGTTGGCTAAGTGAGTCGATCTGCTCCTGCTGCCGCTGGAATTTGAATGCCAAGTTCGCGTGCGCTGATTCTAGGCCTTGAAGGCGTTCGTAGTCTAGCTTCCTCTGCTCCTCCGCAATCTTCTTTCTCGCACGGGTTCTGTAGTCGGCGTTCCATTCCGAAAACCCCTCATACCACGAAATAGCGCCCATGCCTCGTGTTCTTCCCGGGTGTTCAAGATTTCCCAGGGCACATGTAAGCTCGTCGTTCTCTCTGTTGGGCTGGAACACCCCCGACCGAGCCTCTTCTATTGCAACAAGTAGCTTATCTTCGGCTCCGTCCAGACATGCCTTCTTTGAAACTTTGCATGTCTTCGGGTCCAACTCCCCCCCCCCACCATGCGCATAGAACCAAGTCCTGCACCTGGGGGGCCAGCTCAATGTTTCTGGAGTGACACCTGCATCCTCCATATCTTTCTCAGACTTATCCCACTTAGGCATTCCCACCGCATAGTCACCTGGCCCCAGCTTATGGAACTTATCCTTTTTTTGCGGCGTTGACCTTGTTTATTCTCGACCGTTCCTTAGATAATTCCAAATCCTTGAATTTCACGAAATCGTCCCAATGAGCACTTTGCTTCTCTAGTGTTCCCTCGAATACTGGAGTCTTTCTTCCTCCCTTGACGTACTCGGCCCATTCACGATTCTTGTGGTTTTTGAATGCAACCGCCATCTTCCTAAGAGCTGCGTTCTTCACTTTCTCCACATCTGTATCTGTGAAATGATCTGGTAGGGTGAAATGTTCCATGAGCGTTTCCAAAAGCAGAAGTTTTTGTCTGTCGTCGACAAAAGTAACTCCTGGACGTGGCTTTGCTGGCTCTCTCTATTCTTGAAGGGAGATCGGGAGTTGGTCCTTCACAAGAACTCCGCACTGACGAATGAACTTGTCCGCAATCTTCTTAGGCGCTAATGGTTCGCCATTAGGTTTGATGGCCTCGATATTGTACTTTACGCCCTCCTTCAACTTTTTGTTCGGGCCTCGTTTCCTGTTGCCTAAAGATTTGCTCGATCCGGATGGCCAAAAGAAGAAAGATCGATTCGTTAATATATCTTCAAGTCATTTAAAACATGTGATGATCACCAGATGCCTGCTTATATAAATATATATGCCTCGCCGGTCTTTGTTGTTTCAAGATCAACATTTTCTTCGTCATGTTCATAGTTCATGACTTTATCAATTCGGTCATCGCGATCGAATATCATATCACCCTCCCCGGTGTTGTTTAGATATTCGGAGCTGTCATAATCTTCTTCATTCTGATCATCATCTGGCCCGCGAGGATTGCGTATGATATTGAACAGGGCCTCTTCTCCCTCTCTGCGGTATTGTCCGCCATAGGTTTTTGTTTAACTAATCCGAAAGAAATATATTCAAATTACAATGCATGGATGCAATCAATTAATAAGGAAAACTGAATCAATCATAGTACATAATAAGCATCATCGAATATAATCTCGAATACGTTGTCTCGAATAATAGACATAATCTCGAATACATCGTCTCAAATAATATATATAATCTCGAATAAATCATCTCGAATATTATATATCGAATACATCACTAGCTAGCTAGCTAATAAAGATCGAATACTAGAGAGTAATCTAGGCGGTGGACAATGTCGTGGTTCCAACTCTAACAGTGATGTAGGGGGGTGAGTATGGAGAGGCTAGATCCTAGCTATTGGGAAGTTGTTACACGCGAGGTTTACGAGTTCAGGCCCTTCTCGGAGGAAGTAATAGCCCTACGTCTCGGAGCCCGGAGGCGGTCGACTGGATTATGCGTGTATGGATTACAGAGGTGCGAACCCTTCATACTGAGGAGGGGGGTGGCTTATATAGAGTTCGCCGGGCCCCTCCTGCCCTCAGTAATGCAGGGTTTAAGGTACATTTAAGATTGGGCGTTACTGGTAACGCCTCTAATAAAGTGCTATAATGGCCATGAAGGCTACTTAACAGCTGACCGTTTGCCTACGGAGTGACTGTAGGTCTCCTGGCAGTCGAGTGATTAGCTTCATGGTCGAGTGGTAGCTTCTTGGTCGAGTGTCTTGAACCTGTCGAGTGGAGTACCTTCAAGTCGATTGATAGGTGATTGCTTCTAGGGATGTCCTTGGGTAGGACTCTTTGGACGGGTCCGTGCCCCTACCCCAGGTACATAGCTTCATCATTAGCCCCCGAATGGATCGAGGTTAGAGTGGGGAAAGAGTTGGGGATCCTTTCCGACTGGTTCTTTGGGGCTGTATGAGTGCCTCGTTTAGGGTCAGTTGTCACGGATGACGTCATCAACCTCTTTCAGTCGCCTTGATCCATTCCAGGCCCTTCGTCGAGTGAATATCTTTGCTTGCGACACGCCGAGTGTTGGTGCGAGCGGGATACTCTGTTTTTGGCAAGCGGTTCTGCGGCCCGCGGATCTCACGAGATTTGGATTTTGGGAAGCGCGCGGGACGGGAGCAGCCGCAGTAATCGGAAGTGATAAAGCGGAAACTCCTCGATCCTCGTGTCGCCTTTTTCGCCACGTACTGCGCGCGCGTCTGCTGCGGGATTTGACTGGACTGCCTGGGCCTACCAGTCAGCCACTCGGGAGCAGCCCCTTATAAGTTGCCTGCTCGGGGTTTCCAAGCCACGCGCTTCTCTTCTTCTTCCTTCTTCCTCTCTCCCTTCGCCAGCCCTCCCGTGACCTTCGGCCGTACCCTAGCGCCATTAGCCCGTGTGAGACCTTGCCGGCGATGATGGTGAAGGGCAAGACCACTGCTTTGGAGCGCGCGAAGAAGGTGGCGGCGGTGGGGAAAGGAAAGAGGTCCGCACGAGGCGGATCTTCCTCTCGGACCGCCCTGCCCAAGGGTTGGATTCAGGGCGACTGGATGCCATCGGTGCTCCGGCAGGAATATCTCGACGACATGGTCGAGGGAGGAGCCATTCCCCACGAGGCTGCACGTCTCCCGGGGGGGAGATCGAGCCTCATCCCTGCGACGGTGAGTGCGTGCTCCTCGCCACCCACATCGACCGAGGGTTTTCTCTGCCTCCCCATCCATTCTTCCGGAGCTTCTTGAATTTCTTCGGAGCGCAGCTCCATCACTTTACCCCCAACTCCATAGTCTATCTTGTCGCGTTCATTTCCATGTGCGAGGCCTTCCTGGGTTGCCGTCCGCATTGGGGGCTTTTCAAGCATATTTTTACTTGCCGCTCTCAGTCGGTTAAAAAGGCCAAGTCGAGTGATGAGAAGACGCAAGTGATCCAGCTGTGCGGGGGCCTGGCGATCCAGACGAGGGGGAAGAGCTGTTTCCCCTCTATCACCTTCCCGGAGTCGGTCCGCGGCTGGCAGTCGACCTGGTTCTACTGCCAGGACCAGGCGACCCCCGGACAGTCGACTGGTCTTCCTCCTTTTTCCCTCGACCGAGCCGAGAAGCCTGTCTCTCTGAAAGTCACGCCGGAGGAAAGGGCCCAAGTCAAGGTATTGGCGGGTCGAGTGGTTGAGCTTGTCCGTGAGGGGGTGACTGGGATGGACCTGTTAGAGGTATTTCTCCAGAGGCGCATCCAACCGCTCCAAGCGCGAGGCCACCCGATGTGGCTGTATTCTGGCCTTGACGACACCACTCGGATCCACCCGGAGGAGGTCACCGACGAGATGCTGGAGGGGTGGCTGTCAAGCATCACGGGGAACAAAGACAACCCCCGAGGAGCCAGAAGGGTAATTCCACTCGACAACTCATATGAAGTGGATCAGGTATGTCTTTGTGTCGGATATCTGGCCTTCTGTATTGGTCTTCTTTGGGTAAGTCGATTGACTTTCGTCCTGTCTGTTGTCTTCCAGGCGACCACTGAGATGTACTCGACGCCCAACGGGGCACAAGGGTCGACTGAGGAAGGTGAGGGGAGCGGAGGCGAGAGCGGGGACGACCAGGTCGAGTGGGAGTCCGACGGTGAGGGAGAGGAAGGCGATGACATCTTCTCCAGCGAAGAGGAGGAGGAGGCTGAACCCTCCCGCCCGGAGGGGCGATCCAAGCTCACCCATGATCCAGCGCGGGAACGTGGCAAGGCGACTGCTCCTGTTGGGCAGTCGTCGAAACGCCCTCTGACTTCTTCTCCTCCGCCGACCGGGAAGGCTCCCAAGCACCCACGAGCGATGCCATCCAAGCTGCCCAAGGCCTTGCCCAAGATGAAGATAGCTGTTCCCACCATTTCTAGGTAACAATAACACTTGCTTTCCTTTGTCGACTGTGGACGGATCCTTGGTAGATTCACTGGGCCAACTGACTAACTTTCGAGATTTGCAGTGGTCCAACTTCTGAGGTCTCCGCCAGGAACGACGACCAAGAGATGGAGGACGCTGTCACCTCCAACCCTGGTACGATCACTAACGTCCTGCTTTCGAGTCGACTGAAACTTTATTGCGATTGAATGTTTTCCTTGCAGCTCCTCCTCATGTTATTGACCTCCCGGACGACGACGACAACGAACCACTGAGAGTGAAGAGGAAGAAGAAGGCGTTGGCTGGCAAGACTCCGCAATCCACTCCGGCGCCTGAGGCCGTAGTTCGGGACGATGGCGAACCCACTCGGGCTTCCGTGACTTTCGCTGTTCCTCTGACGAGTGTGCGGCCTTCAGCATCAACTGCGGATCCGTCTTCGCTTTTTGCTGCGTACCCCGTCCCTGAGGACCAAGCGGCTGCTGCGAAGGAGGCTGTACGCCAGGCTGGAATCATGATGGAACAGGTGAAAGTGGCTCGGGAGGCTTGCCAGGCGGCTTATGACGCAAGCTCGGCTCTTCAGAGCAATGTCCAGGTCAGTCGACTTCAACACTTGGTCTGTTTCGATATGTCCTTTGAAGAATCTCTTTTTCGAAGATCTTTAAGTTTGTACACCCAGTGGGTGTGTTTGCCAATTCTTGGACGAGTGGGGGCACGCTAAGTGCACCCACTGGGTGTAGTCCCCGAGACTACGGTGGACTGCTGGCAGTCGACTGTAGTCTTTAAATTGAGTCGTTGTAGTTGAGTTTCTTCGCTCTGTCTGATCGGGTCATGTCGAATGGAACGGTATCCTGTCGACTGCGGGCAGTCGACGTCTTTCTCTTTTTTTACTGTGGGGGCACGCTAAGTGCACCCACTGGGTGTAGTCCCTGAGGCTACTGTCGAATGTTTCGCTTCGGCTGAAGTCTTAGAAACTCCATTATTGTCTCTTAGCTGCTCGGAAGCAACTTTTCTTGGACTCGACTTCAGGGGTCGGTCGGGTGGGATAGGAACCGGTGGGGGCACGCTAAGTGCACCCACTGGGTGTAGTCCCCGAGACTATGGTGGATTGCTGGCAGTCGACCGTAGTCTTAGTATTTATTGCCTTTGTTGCTTTTTTTTACTGAAATTGTAACTCCTCCCCTTTGACTTCAGAAATCTTGTGATCTTGGAACCCGCTTGGCTGACTTGGAGAAGCAGCAAATTCAAATGAACCTTGATCTGGAGCTGGCCAGGACAGAGTTGCAGAAGGTCAGAGACGGCGCCGCAGGTAAGACGCCTTTGTCGACTGATTAGTTTTTAGGCTTGAGTATCTTTTCGCTTTCTCCGACTCAATCATCATTTTTTTACAGAAAAACTGAAAGAAGCTCTGGTGAAGAAGGATCAGGACTTGCTTCTGCCCGTAAGGAGGCTGATGACAAGACCGCTCTGGCCGCGCAGAAGCTGGCTTCGGTCGACCAATTAGAAGGAGAGAATACCAAGTTGAAGACCGCTCTGAATGAAGCCAACAGGGAGTGTTCGCGTTGGAAGAAGGAGAACCTCACCCTCAACGAGAAGGTGGAAGGCATCGCTCGCAGGAGGGATGACCTGGAGAGCTACTTGAGAAGCCTTGCCAAGAAGTTGTACATCAAGCTCGAAGGTGCACACTCAGTTCCGACTGGTGTTTTTTGTGTCGACTCGGTTTTACGAAATTTGACTTATCCTTGGGTCGTGTATGCAGAACTTTGCCAGAACTTTGAAGAGGAGACTGGGCGGATCGAAACAGGTTTGGATCCAATCAACTCTCCGGTGAAAGATGAAGCTGCCATGAACCTGCTCCGACTGGAATCTCGTGTTGACGGCATCGTGGATTACTTGGCTCGACTGAAGGTTGCCATGACGCGGATCGACCCGACGCTTTGGCCAGAGTCTACGCTCCAGAATGATCTTGAGTCTCTGATGACTCGACTCAACGGAATCCCTGACCGAGTGCAGGAGTGGAAGAAGTCTTCAGCTCGGTGTGGCGCTGACGTGGCTCTATCTCTGGTCCGCGTCCATTGCAAGGAGGTGCGGGAGGAGAAGCTGGCCGCCATCCAAGTCGCCAACACGAGGAAGCACAACTTCCAGGACTTCATGGAGACATTTATTGCTGCTGCTACCCGTGTCGCAGACGGGATCGACTTGGATGAGTTTGTCGCCCCTGCCAGTCCTCCTCCTCCTGAGGAATGAAAAAACTCGCCTCGGAATGCCGAGTGTATTTTGTAATCCGTTAAACTCTGCCTTAAATTTGCCTCGGAATGCCGAGTGGAAGTGTAACAGTTAAACTCTGCCGAGCCGGGGGCTCGAGTACTTTGATCTGAGGTCTCTGGGACCTTTTAGGCTTTATTTGAACTTGATTTGTCGTTGAATCTCTTTGTGGATGACTCGTCGAGTGGAATTTGGTCTTCACTCGAAATAACTTTGTGTCTGTGGTGCAGCTCCGAAGGAGAAGGTGGCAGTCGACCTGCCCCTCGTCGTCCTTGGGAAATGAGATGTGTTTCATACTTAGGCGAGCGCTGGGCTGCAGCTAAGCCTCCGAGCGGGAGGTTTGCTCTCGTCCGGTAGGATTTCAAACTTAGGCGAGTGCTGACCACAGCTAAGTCTCTTCGTAGGAGAACTTAGGCGAGTGCCGGACCGCAGCTAAGCCTCCGAGTGGGAGGTTTGCTCTCTACTCGGTAGGATTTTTCAAACTTAGGCGAGTGCTGACTCCAGCTAAGTCTCTTCGTAGGAGAACTTAGGCGAGTGCTGGACTACAGCTAAGCCCCCGAGTGGGAGGTTTGCTCTCCACTCGGTAGGATTTTTCAAACTTAGGCGAGTGCTGACTGCAGCTAAGTCTCTTCGTAGGAGAACTTAGGCGATTCCTGGACTGAAGCTAAGCCCCCGAGTGGGAGGTTTGCTCTCCACTTGGTAGGATTTTTCAAACTTAGGCGAGTGCTGACTGCAGCTAAGTCTCTTCGTAGGAGAACTTAGGCGATTCCTGGACTGAAGCTAAGCCCCCGAGTGGGAGGTTTGCTCTCCACTTGGTAGGATTTTTCAAACTTAGGCGAGTGCTGACTGCAGCTAAGTCTCTTCGTAGGAGAACTTAGGCGAGTGCTGGACTGCAGCTAAGCCCCCGAGTGGGAGGTTTGCTCTCCACTCGGTAGGATTTTTCAAACTTAGGCGAGTGCTGACTGTAGCTAAGTCCCTTCGTAGGAG
>NC_053028.1:692235685-692255708 GCF_003073215.2 Triticum urartu
CTCATCACTATCACCCGCTCGCAGAGATTGATGATCTCCTGCGACAGGCACCGGGGCAGGTAGCCCCAGTTCGTCTTCGCCCGCGGCCGTGCGATGGCGAAGGCCGGAAGATTGATGTGGTCAGCGCCAAGGTTGCACACATAGAAGAAGGAGTTCTGCCACTTCTTGGCAGAATCCTCCAGTGGGATCTTACGGAAGTCCTCCCCCGACCGCTTCGAGATGACGGGGCGCCGCAGTCGGCGAACTCCCCGGCCGACGGGCCCTGCTGCTTGAAGGAGAAGAAGTGCGCCGAGAGGTCGATAGTAGGCTCGACCCCCCAGGTACCCCTCACAGAGGGTGACGAAGCCGGAGAGCTGGACGATGGCGCCGGCGCCAAGATGATGCGGCTGGAGCCCGAAGAACTCCAAGAACGCAAGGAAGAAGGTGCTCACCGGCAGCCCGAATCCGCGCTCAAAATGTATGAGGAAGACCACGCGCTCCTGCCCCTTGGGCTGAGGCCTCTGCTCGCCCCACGGTAGGCGGATGCTGACGTCCATCTCCTGCGGCAGGCGCCACGATGCCCGGAGGCGGGTGATGTCCTCGGAGGTGACGTTCGAGCCCATCCAGGAGCCCGATGGCAGTGACATGATCGAAGGAAGAAGGAAAACGGACGGAGAAGGAGTTCTGCTCGAGCAGCGGGCGCCGCAGTGCGTCGGTTGCAAGAGGCAGAGTGAGAGCAGGGGGACAGGCGGGCGCGAGCGAGAATGAAGTTCGCCGCCCCCTTTGCCCCCCAATTTATAACCCTCGGTTTGAACGTGGGGAAGTGGGGAGGTGGGATCGTCTGCACGCACCCGTTCCACTATCCCACAATAAGTGCGCACGTACACGCGCAGTAACTGCCCGGGGAAGAGCAACTGGCCCCCAGACGCCGCAATAAATCCGCGCACTTGGGCCGAGGGCGCGCAGCGGTGGGCCCCAGCCCGTCGCCCGGTCCCGTCATGTGCGTGGTCTATCAGGCCCCTCCGGCTTCCGAGCACCACCTGGCGACCGCGCGAAACCCAAGGGATTGCCCCAAGATTCGGTGAACTTCTCGGTCCCCGCCGCGGTCGGGATGCCGTGATCCGGTTTTCGAGAAACCCGACACACAATGGGTGTTGCCGGACCCGGCGCTCACAGAATCTACCTTGCTAAAGGGGAAACTGCGAAGGCCCACTCATCCGAAGACGGCGGACCTTCACAGCTTCGGGGACTATTGTCGGGGGATGGACCCCGGGCAGGCAACGGAACCCGGATCTTCTTAAAAAACAATGGGGTCAGCACTGCCCCTCAATACCGGCACGCGCTTGGCCGGATTGCTCGACCCGGCCAAGCCCCGCAAGCCGGCCAGACTAGCCGACCCAGCAAGACACGTCGACTCGGCCTCAACAACTAGCGCAAGACAGCCGAACCCGGCACGACCAAAGCTTCCTCGACAAGACAGCACCACCCGTAGCGTGCTACACAATCCAACCGTGGGTCAGCACCAGTCTCATCCAGGCCGTGCGATGGGACAAGGCTTCAATCAATGATGACCGAGGCGACAGTGCCCCGCCCATGCCTTTGGTTAGCTGGTACATAGCAACAGTGCTCCTCACCTACCCGCTGACCAAGGCCGGCATTGCTATAGTGCCCCCGCCCCCACCGCTGACAACAGCAAGCGGCGACTTGACGGAGAGCACTATACACGACTCGACTCGGCCACGCCCTGACGATTGACAAGACAGCGCACAGTCCCCCTAGGCACGCGGGGCCCGCACCTAGGGGAACCCGGCGAACCACAAGCCCTCAGCGGGACCCAGGCCGGGTCCCCGGACGCCGACACTATGGACCCACCAACTTGCAACATTACCATTGTACCCCTGGGGGGTTGACCTATAAAACCCCCCAGGAGCCCTCATGCAGAGAGAGAGAGGATAGATATAGATACACCAGAGAACTCATTCCATCACACTCGCCAAGTTAGTAACACCCAAGGAGAGGGAACTTCCTAAGCCTTGGCCAGTTTCCTTCCTCTTCCGTTCAGCTCCAGGAGCGACATTGTACTATCGATCATCCAACAACACTCAGCAGGACTAGGGGTGTTATCTCTCCGGAGAGCCCTGAACCTGGTTATGTCCGGCGTCCCGCGCCCGCTCATGCCAACCTCGCCTCTAGAGCCCACCAGCGCCCTCGAGCCTCCTCCTCTCTTTAGCCATCCCTTGGCATCTGTCGTGCTCCCACCACGACACTTTCCTTAATGGAAATTGGAATATAATATTTCCTTCCTTCATATCAATAATTGCACCAATCGTTCTAAGGAAAGGTCTACCAAGAATAATATGACATGAAGGATTGCAATCTATGTCAAGAACAATAAAATCTACGGGCACATAATTCCTATTTGCAACAATAAGAACATCATTAATTCTTCCCATAGGTTTCTTAATAGTGGAATCCGCAAGGTGCAAGTTTAGAGAGCAATCATCAAAATCATGGAAACCTAACAAACCACACAAAGTCTTTGGAATAGTGGAAACACTAGCACCCAAATCACATAAAGCATAGAACTCATGTTCTTTAATCTTAATTTTAATAGTTGGTTCCCACTCATCATAAAGTTTTCTAGGGATAGAAACTTCCAATTCAAGTTTTTCTTCATAAGATTGCATCAAGGCATCAACGATATGGTTAGTGAACGCTTTATTTTGACTATAAGCATGAGGAGAATTTAGCACGGATTGCAACAAGGAAATACAATCAATCAAAGAGCAATTTTCAAAATTAAATTCCTTGAAATCCAAAATAGTGGGTTTAGCAACATCTAGGGTTTTAATTTCTTCGATCCCACTTTTATCATTTTTAGCATCAAGATCTAAAAACTCCGAATTCTTGGAACGTCTTCTAGGTAAAGGTGGATCATATTCAGTCCCATCATTATTAAGATTCATATTGCAAAACAAAGATTTAATAGGGGACACATCAATAACTTTTAGATCTTCATCTTTATTTTCATAGGAACAAGAAGAACACGCTCTTATAAAGGCATCTTTCTTAGCACGCATCCTAGCGATTCTTTCTTTGCACTCATCAATGGAAATTCTCATGGATTTGAGAGTCATTGATATCATGCTTAGGTGGAATAGATCTAAGTTTCAAAGAATCAACATCAAGAGAAATTCTATCAACGTTCCTAGCCAACTCATCAATCGTAAGCAATTTTTCTTCAATCAAAGCATTGAAATTCTTTTCCGAAGTAATAAATTCTTTAATATTAGATTCAAAATCAGAGGGCATCTTATTATAATTTCCATAAGAATTATTGTAGGAATTACCATAATTATTAGAGGGATTACTAGGATAAGGCCTAGGATTAAAATTTCCTCTATACGCGTTGTTACCAAAGTTGTTCCTACCAACAAAATTCACATCCATAAATTCATTATTATTCTCAATCAAAGTAGACAAGGGCATATCATTAGGATCAGAAGAAACATTCTTACTAGCAAATAATTTCATAAGTTCATCCATCTTTCCACTCAAAACATTAATTTCTTCTATCGCATGAACCTTTTTATTAGTAGATCTTTCAGTATGCCATTGAGAATAATTAACCATAATACTATCTAGGAGTTTAGTAGCTTCTCCTAAAGCTCAACAAAAGAAACTAAGTGGGTGTGCATCCAACTTGCTTGCTCATGAAGACCTAGGGCATTTTGAGGAAGCCCATCATTGGAATATACAAGCCAAGTTCTATAATGAAAAATTCCCACTAGTATATGAAAGGGATAACATAGGAGACTCTCTATCATGAATATCATGGTGCTAATTTGAAGCACAAGTGTGGTAAAAGGATAGTAACATTGTCCCTTGTCTCTTTTTCTCTCATTTTTTTATTTGGGCCTTTTCTCTTTTTTTATGGCCTCTTTTTTTCGTCCGGAGTCTCATCCTGACTTGTGGTGGAATCATAGTCTCCATCATCCTTTCCTCACTGGGACAATGCTCTAATAATGATGATCATCACACTTTTATTTTCTTACAACTCGATACTTAGAACAAAATATGACTCTATATGAATGCCTCCGGCGGTGTACCGGGATATGCAATGAATCAATAGTGACATGTATGAAAGAATTATGAATGGTGGCTTGGCCACAAATACGATGTCAACTACATGATCATGCTAAGCAATATGACAATGATGGAGTGTGTCATAATAAACGGAACGGTGGAAAGTAGCATGGCAATATATCTCGGAATGGCTATGGAAATGCCATAATATGTAGGTATGGTGGCTGTTTTGAGGAAGGTATATGGTGGGTGTATGATACCGGCGAAAGGTGCGTGGTATTAGAGAGGCTAGCAATGGTGGAAGGAAGAAAAGTGCGTATAATCCATGGACTCAACATTAGTCATAAAGAACTCATATACTTATTGCGAAAATCTACAAGTTATCAAAGCAAAGTATTACGCGCATGCTCCTAGGGGGATAGATTGGTAGGAAAAGACCATCGCTCGTCCCCGACTGCCACTCATAAGGAAGACAATTAAAAAATAAATCATGCTCCGACTTCATCACATAACGGTTCACCATACGTGCATGCTACGGGAATCACAAACCTTAACACAAGTATTTCTCAAATTCACAACTACTCAACTAGCATAACTTTAATATCACCATATTCATATCTCAAAACAATTATCAAGCATCAAACTTCTCATAGCATTCAACACACTCATAAGAAAGTTTTTTTTATTCTTGAATACCAAGCATATTAGGATTATTTAAGCAAATTACCATGCTATTTAAGACTCCCAAAATAATCTAAGTGAAGCATGAGAGATCAATAGTTTCTATAAAACAAATCCACCACCGTGCTCTAAAAGATATAAGTGAAGTACTAGAGCAAAACTATATAACTCAAATGATATAAGCGAAGCACATAGAGTATTCTAACAAATTCCAAATCATGTATGGCTCTCTCAAAAGGTGTGTATAGCAAGGATGATTGTGATAAACTAAAAATCAAATACTCAAATCATACAAGACGCTCCAAGCAAAACACATATCATGTGGTGAATAAAAATATAGCTCCAAGTGAAGTTACCGATAGAAGTAGACGAAAAGAGGGGATGCCTTCCGGGGCATCCCCAAGCTTTGGCTTTTAGGTGTCCTTATATTATCTTGGGGGTGCCATGGGCATCCCCAAGCTTAGGCTCTTGCCACTCCTTGTTCCATAATCCATCAAATCTTTACCCAAAACTTGAAAACTTCACAACACAAAACTTAAAGTAGAAAATCTCGTGAGCTCTGTTAGCGAAAGAAAACAAAAGACCACTTCAAGGTACTGTGATGAACTCATTCTTTATTTATATTGGTGTTAAACCTACTGTATTCCAACTTCTCTATGGTTTATGAACTATTTTACTAGCCATAGATTCATCAAAATAAGCAAACAACACACAAAAACAGAATCTGTCAAAAACAGAACAGTCTGTAGTAATCTGTAGCTAGCGCAAGATCTGGAACCCCAAAAATTCTAAAATAAATTTCTGGACGTGAGGAATTTATATATTAATCATCTGCAAAAATAATTAACTAAATAGCGCTTGCTAAATAAAAATGGCAGCAGTTCTCGTGAGCGCTAAAGTTTCTGTTTTTTACGGCAAAATTTACAAGACTTTCCCCAAGTCTTCCCAACGGTTCTACTTGGCACAAGCACTAAATAAACACAAAAAACAACCACAACAGATTCTAGATAAATTATTTATTACTAAACAGGAGCAAAAATCAAGGAATAAAAACAAAATTGGGTTGCCTCCCAACAAGCGCTATCGTTTAACGCCCCTAGCTAGGCATAAAAAGCAAGGATAGATCTAGGTATTGCCATCTTTGGTAGGTAATCCATAAGTGGATCTCAGAATATATTCATAAGTTAATTTAATTTTCTTTCTAGGAAAGTGTTACATGCCTTTCCTTAACGAAAATTGGAATCTAATATTTCCTTCCTTCATATCAATAATTGCACCAATCGTTCTAAGGAAAGGTCTACCAAGAATAATAGGACATGAAGGATTGCAATCTATGTCAAGAACAATAAAATCTATGGGCACATAATTCCTATTTGCAACAATAAGAACATCATTAATTCTTCCCATAGGTTTCTTAATAGTGGAATCCGCAAGGTGCAAGTTTAGAGAGCAATCATCAAAATCACGGAAACCTAACAAATCACACAAAGTCTTTGGAATCGTGGAAACACTAGCACCAAAATCACATAAAGCATAGAACTCATGTTCTTTAATCTTAATTTTAATAGTTGGTTCCCACCCATCATAAAGTTTTCTAAGGATAGAAACTTCCAATTCAATTTTTTCTTCATAAGATTGCATCAAGGCATCAACGATATGTTTGGTGAACGCTTTATTTTGACTATAAGCGTGAGGAGAATTTAGCACGGATTGCAACAAGGAAATACAATCAATCAAAGATAAATTTTCATAATTAAATTCCTTGAAATCCAAAATAATGGGATTAGCAACATCTAGGGTTTTAATTTCTTCGATCCCACTTTTATCAATTTTAGCATCAAGATCTAAAAACTCCGAATTCTTGAAACGTCTTCTAGGTAAAGGTGGATCATATTCAGTCCCATCATTATTAAGATTCATATTGCAAAACAAAGATTTAATAGGGGACATATCAATAACTTTTAGATCTTCATATTTATTTTCATAGGAACTAGAAGAACACGCTCTTATAAAGGCATCTTTCTTAGCACGCATCCTAGCGGTTCTTTCTTTGCACTCATCAATGGAAATTCTCATGGCATTGAGAGACTCATTGATATCATGATTAGGTGGAATAGATCTAAGTTTCAAAGAATCAACATCAAGAGAAATTCTATCAACGTTCCTAGCCAACTCATCAATCTTAAGCCATTTTTCTTCAATCAAAGCATTGAAATTCTTTTCCGAAGTAATAAATTATTTAATATTAGATTCAAAATCAGAGGGCATCTTATTATAATTTCCATAAGAATTGTTGTAGGAATTACCATAATTATTCGGGGGATTACTAGGATAAGGCCTAGGATTAAAATTTCCTCTATACGCGTTGTTACCAAAATTGTTCCTACCAACAAAATTCACATCCATAAATTCATTATTATTCTCAATCAAAGTAGACAAGCGCATATCATTAGGATCAGAAGAAACATTCTTACTAGCAAATAATTTCATAAGTTCATCCATCTTTCCACTTAAAACATTAATTTCTTCTATCGCATGCACCTTTTTATTAGTAGATCTTTCAGTATGCCATTGAGAATAATTAAACATAATATTATCTAGGATTTTAGTAGCTTCTCCTAAAGTGATTTCCATAAAAGTGCCTCCTGTAGCCGAATCTAAAGGATTTCTAGAAGCAAAATTCAATCCGGCATAAAAATTTTGTATAATCATCCACAAATTCAAACCATGAGTAGGATAATTACGTATCATTAATTTCATCCTCTCCCAAGCTTGTGCAACATGTTCATGATCAAGTTGCTTAAAATTCATAATATCGTTTCAAAGGGAGATGATCTTAGCAGGAGGAAAATATTTAGAGATAAAAGCATCTTTGCACTTATTCCATGAATCAATACTATTTTTAGGCAAAGACGAAACCAAGCTTTAGCACGATCTCTAAGTGAAAAAGGAAATAGCTTCAATTTAACAATATCGTTATCCACATCTTTCTTCTTTTGCATATCACACAAATCAACGAAGCTATTTAGATGGGTAGCGGCATCTTCACTAGGAAGGCTGGAAAACGGATCTTTCATGACAAGATTCAGCAAAGCAGTATTAATTTCACAAGATTCAGCATCGGTAAGAGGAGCAATCAGAGCGCTAATAAAATCATTGTTGTTGGTATTGGTAAAGTCACACAATTTAGTATTATCTTGAGCCATCATGACAAGCAAGCAATCCAACACACAAGCAAACAAAAAGCAAGTGGGCAAAAGGAGGCAAATAGAGAAAGAGAGGGAGGATAGAGAGAGAGGGCGAATAAAACAGCAAGGGTGAAGTGGGGGAGAGGAAAACAAGAGGCAAATGACAAATAATGTAATGCGGGAGATAAGGATTGTGATGGGTACTTGGTATATTGACTTTTGCGTAGACTCCCCGGCAACGGCGCCAGAAATCCTTCTTGCTACCTCTTGAGCACTGCATTGGTTTTCCCCAAAGAGGAAGGGATGATGCAGCAAAGAGCGTAAGTATTTCCCTCAGTTTTTGAGAACCAAGGTATCAATCCAGTAGGAGGCTACGCGCGAGTCCCTCGCACCTGCACAAAACAAATAAATCCTCGCAACCAACGCGATAAGGGGTTGTCAATCCCAACACAGCCACTTACAAGAGTGACATCTGATAGATATGATAAGATAATATTTTTGGTATTTTTATGGTAAAGATGCAAAGTAAAATAAAAGCAAAGGAAATTACTAAGTATTGGAAGATTAATATGATGAAGATAGACCCGGGGGCCATAGGTTTCACTAGTGGCTTCTCTCAAGAGCATAGGTATTCTGTGGGTGAACGAATTACTGTTGAGCAATTGACAGAATTGAGCATAGTTATGAGAATATTTAGGTATGATCATGTATATAGGCATCACGTCCGAGACAAGTAGACCGACTCCTGCCTGCATCTACTACTATTACTCCACTCATCGACCGCTATCCAGCATGCATCTAGAGTATTAAGTTAATGAAAACAGAGTAATGCCTTAAGCAAGATGACATGATGTAGAGGGATAAACTCATGCAATATGATGAAAACCCCATCTTGTTATCCTCGGTGGCAACAATACAATACGTGCCTTGCTGCCCCTACTGTCACTGGGAAAGGACACCACAAGATTGAACCCAAAAGCTAAGCACTTCTCCCATTGCAAGAAAGATCAATCTAGTAGGCCAAACCGAACTGATAATTCGAAGAGACTTGCAAAGATAACCAATCATACATAAAAGAATTCAGAGAAGATTCACATATTGTTCATAGATAGACTTGATCATAAACCCACAATTCATCGGTTTCAACAAACACACCGCAAAAGAAGATTACATGAATAGATCTCCACAAGAGAGGGGGGGACATTGTATTGAGATCCAAAAAGAGAGAAGAAGCCATCTAGCTAATAACTATGGACCCGTAGGTCTGAGGTAAACTACTCACACTTCATTGGAGGGGCTATGGTGATGATGTAGAAGCCCTCCGTGATCGATGCCCCCTCCGGCGGAGCTCCGGAACAGGCCCCAAGATGGGATCTCGTGGATACAGAAAGTTGCGGCGGTGGAATTAGGGTTTTGGCTCTGTATCTGATTGTTTGGGGGTACGTAGGTATATATAGGAGGAAGGAGTACGCCGGTGGAGCAACAGGGGGCCCACGAGGGTGGAGGGCGCGCCTGGGGGGTAGGCACGCCCCCTACCTCGTGGCCTCCTCCTTTGTTTCTTGATGTAGGGTCCAAGTCTCCTGGGTCTTGTTCGTTGAGAAAATCATGTTCCCAAAGGTTTCATTCCGTTTGGACTCCATTTGATATTCCTTTTCTTCAAATCCCTAAAATAGGCAAAAAAACAATAATTCTGGGCTGGGCCTCCGGTTAATAGGTTAGTCCCAAAAATAATATAAAAGTGGATAATAAAGCCCAATAATGTCCAAAACAGTAGATAATATAGCATGGAGCAATCAAAAATTATAGATACGTTGGAGACGTATCACACTCCTCATCCTGCTAAAGCGGCCGTGCCGCCTCATCGTACACCCACTCGCCGCAGGACATGTCGCCGCCCGCCCCACCGCGAACGGCAGCGACACCACCGCCACCTCTGTCGAGCGGGAGCCCGTGACCTTCTCCTCCGCGGCGGCGACATGGGGATGGGCCCTAGGGTGGTGGGCGCAGCGGTGGCGGGGCGGTGGGGTGGTCAAGGAAGGGCTGGTGGAGCATGGAGGATAAGGGGCGACAGGCATGCGGGAGAGAGAATTTTTTTTGCATGCATTGCACGTGGTGGGCCTAGCCAAAAAAAGGATGAAGAGAAATATTATAGAGGCTGGCAGTGGGCCTTTTGCAGCCAAAAAATAGTGTTGGCACCCCCAGCTGCCCCTCGATTCCCTGAGTATGCCTTGCGTGCGCCAGTCGTAGTTTTCATCAAATCCGGCAGAAAACGAGCCCATGGGGTGCGGCTGTGACGCTTTTTGATTGTCGGTTCTAAAAAAAGGCTCCTAAGGCTGTCTTGGGGGCTCGGCAGGAGATGTTCTTACCGCTCTAACTCGTGCAGTAAGGAAAAAAGAAAAAGAAAAAGCTGAGCGATCACCTCCTGCCCTCCCGAGTTAAATACTATGAGTTGTTGGTTTAGCTGAATATCGGGGAGGATATTAATCCTAGCGCCTACTCCTAGGTCCTAGCACCCCGTGTTGTAGGTGTCCTAATTAATCTCCAGCTGGAGTTAGAGCAAGTACAACGTTAACATAAGCATGCTATAAGGACTAAAATATTATATCTTTCTTAGTTGAAGGAGAAAGAAAGAAGCAGACTACACAAACGATGGGTTGTGCCTGATTTGTAGACGACAAGCTATTGGAGCCATCGATCACTTGGGTTCATGTGGGTTGTAGCCATCGATCATGACGTCGCCTGAAAATCGTCTGGCAACTTGTCGTGTGCATAGTAATTTTGCTTTAGTAGCCAGCTACAAAACGAGGCCCAAGACAGTTTGTGAGGTTGTAAGAGCATGGTTAATAGTATAGCCAGCTGTTGACTATATGGTCTTGCCACATCATTTATAACCAAGTTTATAGCTGGCATTGCAAGCCTGGGTCCTTGCTTCTTTGAAGAAACGCCTTGGAACATTTTCCTAAGCATTTTTCTTCCTCTGAAAAATTCTGAAAATTTTTAGTAACTTCAAAATAAAAGTAAACCAAACTCAGTAATATTGATACTAACTACTCCTACAAGTGCCTAGGGCCTATATCATGCATCAAAACTACTTTTGACCATATAAATTTGACATGCAAGCTCAAGAATAGGGTCGCCTAAGCAGCAAAAATTTGCAATGAATAAAGCACTAGAACAAAAACTAATTGGACCAATGGAGGAGTCACATACCAAGGAATAATCTCCCCAAGCAGTTTTGTGAGAAGTGCTTTGAGCAAGGAGATCGAAAATGGCAGCAAGATGAGCTAGAACTCATGCTTGAGCTGGATATTCATGTTTGGGGGAGGAAGATGAAGTGTGTGGGTGCAGGAATAAGTGAAGGAGGGCCACCGTGGGCCCATGAGGCATGGGGCGCGCCCTAGAGGGGTAGGCGTGCCCTCCACCCTCGTGGCAAGGTGGCTGCCCCCCCCCCGGTGTGTTCTTTGTTCCATAAATCCTCAAATATTCTAGAAAAAATCATATTTAATTTTCAAGGTATTTGGAGAACTTTTATTTTCGAGGTATTTTTATATTGCACGGATAATCAGATAACAGACAGAAAAATATTTATTTTTATTTTATTTAATATAAATAACAGGAAGTAAAAGTGGGGTATAGAAGGTTGTGCCTTCTAGTTTCATCCATCTCATGATCATCAAAAGGAATCCACTAACAAGGTTGATCAAGTCTTGTTAACGAACTCATTCCGAATAACATGGAACCGG
The DNA here is from genome assembly GCF_003073215.2 of Triticum urartu. Taxonomy (NCBI): domain Eukaryota; kingdom Viridiplantae; phylum Streptophyta; class Magnoliopsida; order Poales; family Poaceae; genus Triticum; species Triticum urartu. The sequence continues at coordinate 692,247,363 of NC_053028.1, forward strand.
AGAAATTTCGAATAACACTATGTTACCTCAACGGGGATATGCACATCCCCAATAATAAGAATATCATATTTCTTCTTGACATTAGGAAGGGGAAATTCAAAACCTCCAAATATAATTGAAGGAATTTTTCCAATAGAGTTGATACTATGAACTTGAGGTTGTTTCCTCGGAAAGTGTATTGTATGCTCATTACCATTAACATGAAAAGTGACATTGCCTTTAGTGCAATCAATAACAGCCCCTGCTGTATTCAAAAAGGGTCTTCCAAGAATAATAGACATACTATCGTCCTTGGGAATATCAAGAATAACAAAGTCTGTTAAAATAGTAACGTTTGCAACTACAACAGGCACATCCTCACAAATACCGACAGGTATAGCAGTTGATTTATCAGCCATTTGCAAACATATTTCAGTAGGTGTAAACTTGTTCAAATCAAGTCTACGATATAAAGAGAGAGGCATAACACTAACACCGGCTCCAAGATCACATAAAGCAGTTTTAACATAGTTTCTTTTAATGGAGCATGGTATAGTGGGTACTCCTGGATCTCCAAGTTTCTTCGGTATTCCACCCTTAAAAGTATATGGGTTTTTATCATTTATGCCACTAGTTATGTCCCACTACTCAGTTTTGCCATTAGAAGTTACAACTGCTCAAAAATGCCATCAATCTGTGAGATGCTTGCTCAAAAATGCCATTAGATATCTCAAAAATGCCATCGTTCTGCTAGAGGTTTGCTCAAAAATGCCATTAGACATTGTTATTTTTACGTCAAACCCGTTGACCATGTTCTATGACAAAAATAAGCCTAGACCCACATGTCAGTTCTCTATATCTCACAATGATATGTGTGGCCCCACTTGTCAGGAGTAACCAAGCGAATAATTTTATAGGAAAATAAGAACGCTATTGGGATCAAGTGAGCCCCATACTTTATTGTAGTGAGATAGAGGGAGAGCTGGCATGTTGGTTCATAGGTATTTATGTCATTATAACATGGCAAAAGAGATTTGAGATCACAATAATGGTGTTTAGTGGCATTTTTGAGCATGTGTCTAATGAAGAGATGGCATTTTTGAGCAGTTGAAATTTCTAGTGGCAAAACTGAGTAGTGGGACACAAAGTATAATTAGCAAGCATGGTGGAAATTTCAGCTTCCGGTATCTTTCTCTTATTTGTAATAATATCTTTCATATACTTAGCATAAGCATTGGTTTTGAGCATATCAGTTAATCGCATGCGTAAAAAGATAGGTCTAATCTTTTCAGCAAAGTGCTCAAAATCCTCATCATCCTTTTTCTTGGATGGTTTAGGAGGAAAAGGCATGGGTTTCTGAACCCAAGGCTCTCTTTCTTTACCATGTTTCCTAGCAACAAAGTCTTTCTTATCATAACGTTGATTCTTTGATTGTGGGTTATCAAGATCAATAGCAGGTTCAATTTCTATGTCATTGTCATTACTAGGTTGGGCATCATCATGAACATTATTATTAACATTATCATTAGTTTCAGGTTCATTCCCAAATTGTGTTTCAGCATCAGAAATAGAAATATCATTACTAGGTTGGGCATCATCATGAACATTATTATTAACATTATCATTAGTTTCAGGTTCATTTCCAAATTGTGTTTCAGCATCAGAAATAGAAATATCATTTGGATTCTCAGGTGTTTCAACAGTAGGATCACTAGAAGCATGCAAAGTCCTATCATTTTTCTTTTTCTTCTTTTTAGAAGAACTAGGTGCATCTAAATTATTTCTCTGAGAATCTTGCTCAATTCTCTTAGGGTGGCCTTCAGGATACAAAGGTTCCTGAGTCATTCTACCACCTCTAGTCATAACTCTAACAGCATTATCATTATTTTTACTATTCAATTCATTGAGAAAATCATTTTGAGCTTTAAGTACTTGTTCTACTTGAGTGGTAACCATAGAAGCATGTTTAGTAATAAGTTTAAGTTCACTTTTAACATTAGCCATATAATCACCCAAGTGTCCAAGCATATTTGAATTGTATTTTAATTGTCTACCAAAATAAGCATTAAAGTCTTCTTGCTTAGCCATAAATTTATCAAACTCATCTAAGCATGGGCTAGCAAACTTAGTAAACGGGATTACAGCTTTATCATATCTATAGAGAGAATTTACCTTTACTATCTGTGTCGGGTTATCAAGACCATGAGTTTCTTCAATAGGTAAAGGATTTGGATTATATGTTTCTTCAGCAGGCGGTAAATTAAGACCGTGTATTTCTTCAATGGGAGGTAAATGCTTAACATCTTCAGCTTTAATACCCTTTTCTTTCATAGATTTCTTTACCTCTTGCATATCTTCAGGACTGAGAAATAGAATACCCCTCTTCTTCGGAGTTGGTTTAGGAATAGGCTTAGGAATTGGCTCCGGAGATGTCCAATTATTTTCATTTGTCAGCATATTATTCAATAGAATTTCAGCTTCATCTGGTGTTCTTTCCCTGAAAACAGAACCATTACAAATATCCAGGTAATCTCTGGAGGCATCGGTTAGTCCATTATAAAAGATATCAAGTATTTCATTTTTCTTAAGAGGATGATCAGGCAAAGCATTAAGTAATTGGAGAAGCCTCCCCCAAGCTTGTGGGAGACTCTCTTCTTCAATTTGCAAGAAATTATATATCTTCCTTAAAGCAGCTTGTTTCTTATGAGCAGGGAAATATTTGGCAGAGAAGTAATAAATCATATCCTGGGGACTACGCACACAACCATGATCAAGAGAATTAAACTATATCTTAGCATCACCCTTTAATGAGAACGGAAATATTTTAAGGATATAGAAGTAGCGAGTTCTCTCATCTTTAGTGAACAGGGTAGCTATTTCATTCAATTTAGTAAGATGTGCCACAACAGTTTCAAAATTCATAACCATGAAAAGGATCAGATTCAACCAAAGTAATTATATCAGGATCAACAGAGAATTCATAATCCTTATCAGTAACAAAGATAGGTGAACTAGCCAAAGCAGGGTCAGGTTTCATTCTATCATTTAGGGATTGCTTACTCCATTTAGCTAATAATTTTTTAAGTTCAGTTCTATTTTTGCAAGCTAGAATGGCTAAAGAAGCATCTTGATCAAATACATAACCCTTAGAAATAGCAAGTGGTTCTTCATCATCACTTTCATCAGTATCATCAGATTCATTATTTTCAATTTCTCTAGCCCTAGCAAGTTGTTCATCAAGAAAATCACTAAGTGGCATAGTAGTATCAGGCATAGAGGTAGTTTCATCATAAGTATCATGCATAGCAGAAGTGGCATCATCAATAACATGCGACATATCAGAACGAATAGCAGAAGCAGGTGTAGGTGTCGAAAACTTACTCATAACAGAAGGTGAATCAAGTGCAGAGCTAGATGGCAGTTCCTTACCTCCCCTCGTAGTTGAGGGATAGATCTTGGTTTTTGGATCTCTCAAGTTCTTCATAATGATAAGCAGATATATATCCCAAGTGACTCAAAGAATAGAGCTATGCTCCCCGGCAACGGCGCCAGAAAATAGTCTTGATAACCCACCAGTATAGGGGATCGCAACAGTTTTCCAGGGTAGAGTATTCAACCCAAATTTATTGATTCGACACAAGGGGAGCCAAAGAATATTCTCAAGTATTAGCAGTTGAGTTTTCAATTCAACCACACCTGGAAACTTAATATCTGCAGCAAAGTGTTTAGTAGCAAAGTAATATGATAGTGGTGATAACGGTAGCAAAAAGGTAACCATAGTAAAAGCAATGTTTTTGGTATTTTGTAGTGATGATAGCAATAGCAACAGAAAAGTAAATAAGCGAAGCACAATATATGGAAAGCTCGTAGGCAATGGATTGATGATGGAGAATTATGCCGGATGCGGTTCATCATGTAACAGTCATAACCTAGGGTGACACAGAACTAGCTCCAGTTCATTGATATAATGTAGGCATGTATTCCGAACATAGTCATACGTGCTTATGGAAAAGAACTTGCATGACATCTTTTGTCCTACCCTCCCGTGGCAACGGGGTCCTTACGAAAACTAAGGGATATTAAGGCCTCCTTTTAATAGAGAACCGGAACAAAGCATTAACACATAGTGAATACATGAACTCCTCAAACTACGGTCATCACCGGTAAGTATCCCGATTATTGTCACTTCGGGGTTAACGGATCATAACACATAATAGGTGACTATAGACTTAAAAGATAGGATCAAGACCACTCATATATTGATGAAAACATAATAGGTTCAGATCTGAAATCATGGCACTCGGGCCCTAGTGACAAGCATTAAGCATAGCAAAGTCATAGCAACATCAATCTCAGAACATAGTGGACACTAGGGATCAAACCCTAACAAAACTAACTCGATTACATGATAGATCCCATCCAACCCATCACCATCCAGCAAGCCTACGATGGAATTACTCACGCACGGCGGTGAGCATCATGAAATTGGTGATGGAGGATGGTTGATGATGGCGATGGCGACGGATTCCCCTCTCCGGAGCCCCGAACGGACTCCAGATCATCCCTCCCGAGAGGTTTTAGGGCTTGGCGACGGCTCTGTATCGTAAAACGAGATGATTTCTTCTCCCTGATTTTTTTCTCATCGAAACTCAATATATGGAGGTGGAGTTAGAGTCGGAGAGGCAACAGGGGGCCCACGAGGTAGGGGGCGTGCCCCCACCCTCGTGGCAAGGTGGTGGGCCCCCTAGCCTTCATCTTTGGCAGGTATTTTTCTTATTTTCTGAAAAATGTCTCCGTGAAGTTTCAGGTCATTCTGAGAACATTTGCTCCTGCACATAAATAACACCATGGTAGTTCTGCTGAAAACAGCGTCAGTCCGGGTTAGTTCCATTCAAATCATGCAAGTTAGAGTCCAAAACAAGGGCAGAAGTGTTTGGAAAAGTAGATACGTTGGAGACGTATCACCTGCCGCAAAAGAAGAAGCAAGTTAGAAAAAGAATGACAAGGAAGAAAGGCCGGATCTCGACCCGGCGAACAACAAGAAAAAAGCACTTACTGGAGAAGGTCTCTTCCAGGTGCTGCGCTTCAAGCAATGTACCGCGCCGCTCCCGTTCGATGGCGCGATCGCGCTCCTTGAGCGCCTTCTCTAGATCGGCCGCCATGGCAAGGGCCACCTTCAGCTCGGCGCCCTTGTCCTCGGCCGCCTCGCGGCGATAGGCCTTGTCTTGACGAGCCCCCTTAGCAGTGGCAACCTGCTCCCACAGGCGGTCCACCTCGGCCTGGAGCTGGCCCTTGTCGTCGGCCAGCTGGCCGCGCTACTGGTCCGCCTCCACCAGGGCCCACTACGCCTCTACCGCCTTGGCGGCCTCCGCATTGAGGAGCTCCACCTAGGCCTCGAGGCTGCTCTTCTGACCCGCCAGCTGCTCATGCAGCCGGCTGGCCTCGTCGAGAGACCGCCGAGCCGCGGCCGCTTCCGCCCTTGCCTGCGCCGCCTCAACGCCAAGACGGCCGGTGTCGGCGACGAGCCGGTCGTAGTGATGACCAGCCCGGAGCAGACGAGTCCGCCAGGACAGCACCTCGGCTGTGAAGAAGAAGGACTCGGTAGAAGAAGAGATAAAACCAAGACTTAAGATTTGGCCCAACTACTACATAGTTGGCCCGAATCTCGGGGGCTACACCCAGTGGGTGCGCTAGCGCGCCCCCACTAGAAAAAAGCACAAGAAGTACCTGCGGCGATGCGGAGCTCCTCCTCCTTGGCGGCGAGCTGCTCCTTGAGCTCCCGGTGCTTGCCCAGGAGACGATTGAAGGCGGCGACCCGAAAAGCATCAAGATGCTAAAAGAAGCAGAAGTCGGAACAAGGCCAACACTCCAAAGATTTGACCCAACTACTACGTAGTTGGCCCGAACCTCGGGGGAAACACCAAGTGGGTGCGCTGGCGCGCCCCCACAAAGAAGAAATTACAAGAAAGCTTACCAAAACGGCGCGCTCCAGGTCGCGCGTCCGCTCCACCTCGGCCTCGAGCCATTCCGTCCGGCCTCGCAGGCGGCGGCTGATGGCGTGCATCGCTGCCTCCTCCTGGGTCTGGGGCCCGAAGACAACGGCGCTCCCGCTCCGCGCCGGCTGCGGCACGGCAGCTCGGCGCCCTCGCTGGCCGCTTGCGATGCGGCCAGCACCTCCTCCGACACCCCTCCCGGCACCGACGACGACCCAGACGCTGGCACGCCCTGTGTCGCCATCTCTAACCCGGACGCCGGGATGCCCTGCATCACCGGCTCCGGCCTAGCTGCCGGGGTGGCCTCCGGCACCATCGCCCGCGGCATCTCCTCCGGAACGGCGCCGCCTCCACCACCATCGGTCCCCGCCCGCTCGACCACGTTGGCCCGCGGCGGGGAGTCGTCCGCCACTTCCACGACCGCCCAGTCGGGGGTCACCACCGCAGCCCGGCCTCCACGGCTGTGCTCCCTCACCTGCGACGGCTCAATGACCGTTGCCGCCACCACCGTGCCCTCCGGCATCTCGCGCCAGGCCGGCTCCGCGTCGGTCCAAGCGCGGACCGACGTCGCCTTCAGCTCCGCCTCGGCCCGGTTCCTGTCCCGCCAGGCCACGGCTTCGGCGTCGTTTGGATCCAGGCCGAGGTCCGAGTCGGCCTGTTCCTCCACCTCGGCCTGGTCGGCGAGGTCGGATCGGCTCCTGCGGTACTCGGCCCCTTCGGCGGCCGCGGCTTCCGCCGCCGCCCTCGCCAGCGTGATTGGCGACCTAAAGAAGAAGATGGAATAAGAAGAAAAGAAACAAGACTAGCTCAAGAAAATAAAAGCCAAGCGCAAACAAGAGATGAGGCTTACCCTGCCAAGACCGGGACCGGGGTTGGCCCCCCGTGCCCGCTGTCGCGCTTCCTCTTGGTCGGCCTCCCGGCCCCGACTCGGTCCGCCGCGCGCTTCGGGGCCTGGGGCCGCAGCGCGACGCTATCTTTCCCATGCGGGCGGCTCGGCGCCGCCCAATGCGAGGATCCGGCTCCGCCCGCGTCGCCGCCTCCCCCGCCCAACGCCGCTACACCAACAACTGGAGCCAGCATTGACCGTTCCGAGCCGCGATCAGCAGTTCAAGACACATGAGACTTACCCGTACGACGCCCAGCGCCGGCGTCGGACTCGGCCTCCTCCTCCCCGCCTCGAGCCGCGGGCTCCTCTGGCGCCACCGGCGCCACCTGCGACGAGGCCCAGGCGTAAGGATACCGAATCGTGTTCAGAAGTACCACCCGCGTCGCGTCAGGATGGACGATAAGGTGCACGGTGGCAAAATAAGAAGACCAGACGCTCACCTGCGGCGCCGGGTTCAACCGGCTATACGGCGCCTTGCCGAACTCCCAGTCCTCCCCAAGGTTGGCCTTGGAGATATCATTCACTTCGCGCGCGACCTGTGCCGCGAATAGCCGCGTCGACCCCATGCGGTTAGGGTCTTGAAGGTCGACCATCTCGCGGATGAGGCAGGAGCGCCCCTGAAGCGGAAGAACCCGGCACTTGATCAACGCGGCGAGGAGGTCGGTGCTGGTGAGCCCCTCCTGCGTCCTCATCACTATCACCCGCTCGCAGAGATTGATGATCTCCTGCGACAGGCACCGGGGCAGGTAGCCCCAGTTCGTCTTCGCCCGCGGTCGTGCGATGGCGAAGGCCGGAAGATTGATGTGGTCAGCGCCAAGGTTGCACACATAGAAGAAGGAGTTCTGCCACTTCTTGGCAGAATCCTCCAGTGGGATCTTAGGGAAGTCCTCCCCCGACCGCTTCGAGATGACGGGGCGCCGCAGTCGGCGAACTCCCCGGCCGACGGGCCCTGCTGCTTGAAGGAGAAGAAGTGCGCCGAGAGGTCGATAGTAGGCTCGACCCCCCAGGTACCCCTCACAGAGGGTGACGAAGCCGGAGAGCTGGACGATGGCGCCGGCGCCAAGATGATGCGGCTGGAGCCCGAAGAACTCCAAGAACGCAAGGAAGAAGGTGGTCACCGGCAGCCCGAATCCGCGCTCAAAATGTATGAGGAAGACCACGCACTCCTGCCCCTTGGGTTGAGGCCTCTGCTCGCCCCACGGTAGGCGGATGCTGACGTCCATCTCCTGCGGCAGGCGCCACGACGCCCGGAGGCGGGTGATGTCCTCGGAGGTGACGTTCGAGCCCATCCAGGAGCCCGATGGCAGTGACATGATCGAAGGAAGAAGGAAAACGGACGGAGAAGGAGTTCTGCTCGAGCAGCGGGCGCCGCAGTGCGTCGGTTGCAAGAGGCAGAGTGAGAGCAGGGGGACAGGCGGGCGCGAGCGAGAATGAAGTTCGCCGCCCCCTTTGCCCCCCAATTTATAACCCTCGGTTTGAACGTGGGGA
>NC_053028.1:692256708-692331114 GCF_003073215.2 Triticum urartu
GGGGGGGGGGGGGGGGGGGGGGGCTTACTGTTTGTTTTTTTTTGTTTTTCTTGTTAGTTTAGTTTTTCTTTTTTGTATTTTCTTTTCCTTTTATTTATTCTTTCCTGCTTTATTGTAGTTGCATTTTATTTTAGTAAAACATACACTTAGTATCTAAATTAGTATACAACCTAGTCCATAGTCACAAAAAGTTTAGACCCCAAATAACTTACTTTGACATTTTCTTAAATATAAAAGTTATTCAAATAATCTTTTTACTACTGTTTTATTCATCTCATAGTATTTAAACATTTTATAAATGTGTGGTTTTTCCCCCATAATTATCTATGCAATATTTGGTTCACTCCGAACATTTTGGTTTTAATATTTGAAAACTTTTATTGTTTGCCAAATTTTGAATTTGAATTTGAATCGGTTTCGAACTAACTGGAGATTAGCAACTATAAACGAGGTGACGTGGCATCATTAGCAGAGGATCTCTGTAGCTTAATTACCCGGGCGTCACAATTCTCCTCCACTACAAGAAATCTCGTCCCGAGATTTAAGAGGGGGGTAAGGGGGAAAGTTCTGGTTACGATATTCTAACGGATCTTCTCGGTCTTGGTTGCTCTTCTCTAAAAGGTCGATCCACTACGTTGATGTCTTCATTCCTCTGCTCCGGGTCATCATGATGAAGCCGGCATCCTTTTCTTCAAGATCTCCATCGTACATACGAAAGGGTAAGAAGGGAAAACTCGATATGGATGGATTCTAACAAGATCGAGCATCAGACGGTTAACTCAGGGAAGAAGCATAAGTATCTCTCGATTTGAAACTTAAGAAGATATTGAGAGTGAAGTAAGAAGGTACCATGAGAAGCTTCAAACGGATAGGCAATCGTTCGATGCCTAACCAGAAGGTGAAAGGGTTTCAGGGCAACGAGAATAGGTATTGCGCCTCATACCAGAATAGATCACTAGACAGGTGGTCCGTGAATTACATACGAAGTCAAGCGCGAGGAACAACCTTGGAAACAGGGTGTATAGGAGAGTCAGGTTTCGATCCTGGGAACTGTGGGTTATGGGCCCACCATGTGGGTTAAAACTAGGAAGGGCGTTGACATCTTGCACGATCATGTGAGCAAGGCATGTCAGAGGATAGTCCGTCGGTTAAGTCGGCAACAACATCGGTACCAAAGGGACGAAGAGATCCATTCTCCTGCTCGTTGAAACGAGGCGGACCAATAGGCAAGTTCTCGTCCATCGGTGGTTACCGAATATCATCAACAATCGCAACAGGGTCTTGCGGACAGAGTGGTACAACGAGGTGTTTACACAAGCAGGGAAATATTACTGGTTATATATTATAGATCACAAGGAGGTTTAAACAAACCAATGGAAGGAAAATGTGATCATCAGATCAAACCGAACAGTGTAAAGGATAACGTGTTTGACACATATACCAGGGGTATACCCTTCCCAAGGACAAGCAGAGTATGATATCCATGACAGGATATAATGTAGAAAACCTTTTAGGTAGGGGAGAGAAATTTCATGACATTATCCATACAACGATGTTTGGATAATTTGATTAAGAAAATTTAGCTTTGTGCTTCAAGTGTTCTTATCGATGATAGGAGTACCACATACATGCTTCGAGATAGCACTGACATGGTCTTCAAACAAAGGTCGGGCTTTGGATATACAAAGGATTCATCAGGAACAATTTATAAAGAAAGTCATTCCATTTCCTCATGGAAGAATGGTTAACCTTGCTAAAAAGGAAACTAAAACATTAGGTCCTCCGGTCAGGTGGGCTAGGCATGACATCACCTTACCGGGTCATATAAGGACCAATGATATGTCTCTTGAAGAATGTTCCAACCATCATACCTGACCAAGATTTAGATCTGATTGGTGTCAGGATACCTCAGACTCAGGATGCCTGAGAAGAAAAGGTGCAACACAATTGACGAGACGAGATTGTAAGATTCTCGGGAAATGTACTATGGTAGCGAGTTCCGAAACAAGAGTTCATCATTAATCCATGGAGAGGATGAGGAGGTGGCTGATGGACTCAGCGACAATTCAACGGGGTATCGAAAAAAATGGATCCCCACAATTATGTGGATAAGGAGATAACATTTGTCAGATCAAATGATATAATGAAATATGCTCGAGGAAAACATACACAATTAAACCTTGGTTGAAAGGTGCACCCGAAATATGGGTTGGGCTGCACGACCAATGTCAGAATGGTGATTCAATAATCAATAGTCCAAGAATGAACGGCCGACCATTAACTTCAAAGCAATAGGGTTGCTAGAAGGGCAGAATCCAAACAGCACCGTTCACTTGTTGGTACCCCGGTTGGAATCAACACGAGGACCAAGGAATGAACGGAGATGGCAGGAAGTATCACTTGTACAAAGAATTCATAAGGGTGGTGATATTCTCATGACATTCTTGGCAACAAAGGTGGTAATACTCCAAGGTAAAGGAGAACAATTGCTGGATAGCAAGGATCTTAAGGTATAACACCAAACACGGACAAGCTTGTGTTGAACAGAAGGCAATAAAGTGGTCGATGTTAACACAAGTCATCCAGAGAAAAGGGTGGTATTTCTCCTCAAGAATTCAATAGATATTTTGGAAGAGCTCAGGATGTTGATGATGTTCACGACACATTTGTCGCGGGATTTCATGAAGATGTAATCGATCAGCGACAACATCAGTTCAAAGGAATGATGAAGCGAAAGGTTATTGGAACCACGGGTACATCACAAGCTCGGAATCAAGCTTGTTGAATAAGGCGAAATGATAAGACGAGGAAGGTCGACGTAAGTTTAGCTCATCGTCGAAAAGTTGTGCTCCGGGAAGAAGGACCAGGTAGCACAGTTAAAAGTTGCACGATAATGATATAGCCGATCAGGCTAGGAATGACTTGAAGGGTTAATAAACTCATAAGCAATGAGGATTACTTAGAGTTATTGAATGGAATTGATTCACTTATCGGCATTCTCGATTGACAACAACACAGAACCCGTGGAGTGAATATGACGGGGAAAGGTACTACTTCATCATAAATTCATAAGATGAAGTGCAATGGGTTGATATTCTCGAGATACCAGAGGGTAATACTCGAAGGTAGAACAAAATAGAGGCTAGGAAGGCGTACTGATCTGCAGAAGGCAAGTACTTTAATTTGTCCGAGAAATAGAATCAAATGAGAACAACCATGGTCGGAACCACAGTTGCAAAGGATCAATTCACAGATACCAGATGATATATATCAAGGAAATGGTTATTATTACAAGAATTTTCCATGATAGGATCTACATCATGTCCATGGGCATGAACACAAAGTTCAAGGTCGACTCCCACTTATTTAATGCATAACCTTTCATTCACTTCTCGTCTTCGAAGAAGTTGCAGTGTTGAAATTTTATCTGGCGAAGCACCAGAAGAGTATGTCTCGTGAAAACTTTCGGGTTCACACGGTTTTAGAGAAGGTATAGGTTCAACCCGTCAGGGTATCGGGGAAACATATACCACAAGCTTCAATAGTAAATACGACCAGCTCGAAAGCAGAGCATGGTTGGCCAAGCAGATGATACCATTTACCAAATGCATTATGTATTTGAGGGAAGGCCCACAAGGTTATTGAGTATGAAGGACGCTGTTGGATAAAACCCAACAAAGGATCTGCCGGTCCATAATGGAGCTGATGTGAGTATCGTCACACGATCAGAGGACAAAACAAAGCAAGGGTTTGAATTATCGAAACAACTGACTAATCCAGAGCTCAAATGCAAAGGGTTAATGATTTTTAAATCAAAGGATCATAAGCAAACGCTCTGATTAAGGATGGATAAGTTGAGTAAGCTTAGGGGTAAAATCGACAACAATTTGATGGGTCGAGATCCAGCTCATGTTTAAAATGACGTTTGAGCCGAAAGGATGAATTCTAGGATCCAATTGAGGATTGCGAGCATTCGCAATATTTTTGAATCAATGGACTCAAAATGATAGAGACAAAGGCTGCCAATAAGATTACTATACTTATGGGCTTAACCATAATGCAAGCAAGCAAGAATTTCAAGAGCAATAAGCTGCTAAGGATTTTCGGAAGATCGAATATTATTTCGAAGACCTTAGTGAAACACATAAACAACGGGGAAAGAACGGATATCTGGTAAGTGTGAGGAATTATCCGTAGGGGGTATTCATGTGGCAAGAACTGCAAGGCAGTGGGCACAAAGTATACTCGAAACATTATAGAGAATTTCGGGTTATCTTGTAATAACAAGATCAACTGGGAATAAAAGTAAGAACGACAGGTGTAAGTATTTATCCATAGGGATATTTCGGTGCAAGGGAATTGCAAAAGCAACGGGCACAAGGTCTTGAGAGAATATCAAAGAGTATCTTCGAAATCTTCTAGTGCAGCCAGTGATCATCTGGACTGAAGGGGCTCTCTGGGAGAAATTATTTTCGAGAACCTAAAGTTAGATTTTAGTAAAAATCGTTTAACCCGAATAGAAGAGAGTTAGAAATCCCAGAGTAAAGATCGAGAAGTAAAAGATCCTAATACCACCCGATGGCGACGTGGGCCCGTAAGGCACACAGCCAAGTTAGTAAAAGCTTTTGCAATGTCTAGACTCGACTTCGGCCAAGGAGTGTGGAAGGGGGGTTCCTACAGGCAGTTGGCTCTGATACCAACTTGTGACGCCCCCGATTTGACCGTACACTAATCATGCACGCAAATGTGTACGATCAAGATCAAGGACTCACGGGAAGATATCACAACACAACTCTACAAATAAAATAAGTCATACAAGCATCATATTACAAGCCAGGGGCCTCGAGGGCTCGAATACAAGAGCTCGATCATAGACGAGTCAGCGGAAGCAACAATATCTGAGTACAGACATAAGTTAAACAAGTTTGCCTTAAGAAGGCTAGCACAAACTGGGATACAGATCGAAAGAGGCGCAGGCCTCCTGCCTGGGATCCTCCTAACTACTCCTGGTCGTCGTCAGCGGGCATCACGTAGTAGTAGGCACCTCCGGTGTAGTAGGGGTCGTCGTCGACGGTGGCGTCTGGCTCCTGGGCTCCAACATCTGGTTGCGACAACCAGGTAGAAGGGATAGAGGGAAAGAAGGAGAAAGCAACCGTGAGTACTCATCCAAAGTACTCGCAAGCAAGAAGCTACACTACATATGCATGGGTAAATGTGTAAAGGGCCATATCGGTGGACTGAACTGCAGAAAGCCAGAATAAGAGGGGGGATAGCTAATCCTTTCGAAGGCTACGCTTCTGGCAGCCTCCGTATTGCAGCATGTAGAAGGGAGTAGACTGAAGTCCTCCAAGTATCATCGCATAACATAATCCTAACCGATGATCCTCCCCTCGTCGCCCTGTGAGAGAGCGATCACCGGTTGTATATGGCACTTGGAAGGGTGTGTTTTATTAAGTATCCGGTTCTAGTTGTCATAAGGTCAAGATACAACTCCAAGTCGTCCTGTTACCGAAGATCACGGCTATTCGAATAGATTAACTTCCCTGCAGGGGTGCACCACATACCCCAACACGCTCGATCCCATTTGGCCGGACACACTTTCCTGGGTCATGCCCGGCCTCGGAAGATCAACACGTCGCAGCCCCACCTAGACCAACAGAGAGGTCAGCACGCCGGTCTAAACCTAAGCGCACAGGGGTCTGGGCCCATCGCCCTTAGCACACCTGCACGTTGCGTACGCGGCCGGAAGCAGAACTAGCCCCCTTAATACAAGAGCAGGCTTACGTTCCAATCCGGCGCGCGCCACTCAGTCGCTGACGTCACGAAGGCTTCGGCTGATACCACGACGCCGGGATACCCATAACTACTCCCGCGTAGATGGTTAGTGCGTATAGACCAAATGGCCAAACTCAGATCAAATACCCAGCTCTCGTTAAGCGTGTTAAGTATCCGCGAACGTCGACCAGGGCTAGGCCCACCTCTCTCCTAGGTGGTCGGAACCTGCCCTGTCGCTCCGCCTCAAAGATCCACTCGCGGGTGCTCCTCAAGCCGACCCGTCTTTAGTCACCACATGTATCATGTATAAAGTATATAGTATATACCCGTGATCAACTCCCGAGTGATCACGGCCCGATAGTATAGCATGGCAGACGGACAAGGATGTAGGGCCACTGATGATAAACTAGCATCCTATACTAAGCATTAGGATTGCAGGTAAAGGTAACAACAGTAGTAGCAAGGACAGGCTATGCATCAGTATAGGATTAACGGGAAGCAGTAACATGCTACACTACTCTAATGCAAGCAGTATAGAGAAGAGTAGGTGATATCTGGTGATCAAAGGGGGGGCTTGCCTGGTTGCTCCGGCAAGAGAGAGGGGTCGTCAACTCCGCAGTCGTACTGGGTAGCAGCGGCGTCGGTCTCGGTGTCTATCGAGAGAAGAGGGGGAAGAAACAATAAATATATAAGAAAGCATATGCATAGTGATGCATGACATGACAAGTAACGACGTTAGAGGTGCCCTAACGCGGTATTAGGTGATACCGATGAAGGGGGATAACATCCGGGAAAGTATCCCCGGTGTTTCACGTTTTCGGACAGATGAAATAGAGGGGGAAAGTTGCGTGTTCGCTATGCTAGGGATGCGTGGCGGATAAACGGGCTGCGTATCCGAATTCGTCTCGTCGTTCTGAGCAACTTTCATGTACAAAGTTTTTCCATCCGAGCTACGGTTTATTTTATATTAATTTTAAAAGATTTAAATCATTTTCAGGATTTATTTAATTATTTTAATACAACATTATCCAGAACAGTGCTTGCTGACGTCAGCATGACGTCAGCAGTCAACAGAGGTGTTGACTGGTCAACTGACGTGTGGGACCCACTGGTCATTGACTGTTTAGCCTAATAAGTGTTTAACTAAACTAACTACTGTTTAATTAAACTAATTAGTTAGTTAGGTTAATCTAATTACGATTAATTAACTTAATTAATTCCTTAATTAATTAATTAATTAAATTATTATTATCTATTTATTTATTTTATTTATTTTACATATTATTTTTAATCTTAATCTTTTTTTATTAAACGTTCTGTGGGGGGGCCCCTGTGTCTGTGACCAGGGGAGTCCATAGCGGGTTCTGGGCAGTGGATACGGGGCGGGCGCCGGGTGCCCGCACACCCGAGCCAACAGGGGGTTGCAGGCGAGGCTGCAGAGGCGGGGTGGTCGCCGGAGCGCGGCCACGGCGAGTACGGCGGCCGCGCGGGAGGGCAGGGGCGCATGCAGGGTCGCGCTGGGCGCGGAGAGAGGGCGGTGCGAGGGGAGCAAGCGGGCACGGCAAGGGGTCAGTGCGGTGGCGCAGCGCAGGCCGGTGGTCACCAGTGGGGCGGCGGCCGCGGCGCGAAGCAGACGGCACGGCGCAGGCAGCGAAGAGTCAGGCGGGGGGGGCGCGAGCGGTGAGCCACAGTGCAGAGCGGGCGCGGTGGCACGGCCGGGCGAGGACGGCGCCGGAGTAGGGGCGGCCCCAGACGACGGCGGCCCTGGTGGGCGCGGCCAGGCGTTGCGGGACGGAGGCGATGGTGGTCGGGCGCAGTCATGGACGGAGATAGAGAGAGGGAGAGGCCGGAGCCTCACCGGCGTTCGTGGGGGAAATGGCAGCGGGCTCGAGCTCGAGGAGGACGGGGACGACGGGCGGAGTGGGAGGCAGTCCGGTGGAGGAGGGCGAAGCAGGCCGGCGAGGAAGAGGCGCTCCGGGCGGCGGAGGCCAACAGCGACGGCGAGGCGCGTCGGTGGCCTCCTCTCGATCCCGATCCAGATCGGGAGAGAGGAGGGGAGGGGATATTTTGCGGGAGAGGAGTGGGGGGTGTCGGTGGAGCGGGGGGGTGAGGATAAGGCGTGGCCGGCTGGGCCAGTTGGGCCGGCCATTTCGGACGGCGAAGGCCAGCTGGGCCACTTGGCCCAGCGGGAGGGGGGGGGCTTACTGTTTGTTTTTTTTTGTTTTTCTTGTTAGTTTAGTTTTTCTTTTTTGTATTTTCTTTTCCTTTTATTTATTCTTTCCTGCTTTATTGTAGTTGCATTTTATTTTAGTAAAACATACACTTAGTATCTAAATTAGTATACAACCTAGTCCATAGTCACAAAAAGTTTAGACCCCAAATAACTTACTTTGACATTTTCTTAAATATAAAAGTTATTCAAATAATCTTTTTACTACTGTTTTATTCATCTCATAGTATTTAAACATTTTATAAATGTGTGGTTTTTCCCCCATAATTATCTATGCAATATTTGGTTCACTCCGAACATTTTGGTTTTAATATTTGAAAACTTTTATTGTTTGCCAAATTTTGAATTTGAATTTGAATCGGTTTCGAACTAACTGGAGATTAGCAACTATAAACGAGGTGACGTGGCATCATTAGCAGAGGATCTCTATAGCTTAATTACCCGGGCGTCACAAGAATCACAAAGTAACAATAGTGCATCCAACGCTTTGAGAAGCTCGAGGAAGAGAGCACGGGGTGGTGGCTAGGTATGTCTTTATGAAAGAAGATGATCTTAACAATGAAGAGTGTAAGGAGAATTACCAAGAGGTAATTCTGACCAAGCAAGAAATTGCACACTAGATGCCTTTAGATTCTATGGGACCAAGCATGAAAATGACACAATCACAATTGTAATTTTCATATCTTGAGCTCTAAGGCTAGCAAGAAATCGGAGTATACAATATTCTTGCAGAATATAGTGATATTCTTTATGAGTTCGAAGTCTCGTTTTGCTTATCATTGTCCTTAGATGCTATATATTGTCACCTCTAAATAAATAATTTACCATTTCACATTTCAAGGTCGTGTGTATTCCACTTTTATACCACATGTAAATTATTGCTTTACTTACTAATTGGAAGGAGTGTGTTTTCTTGACCTTGTAATTTTGTTGTCAAACAAGAACATGTGGTTAAGCAATTTCAGTGTTGGAAGTTTGCACATATGTTTTTCCGTGATTGTATATGAGTGTCCTTATCTGACAACCTATGTTTAACAAATAATTACGACCTTCAATGCTACTTCGCATATTTTTAGCCAACACATGCTTACGGATTAGCTTTACTTTATATATTTTTGCAGTATTTGCATGCGCTTTAGTAACACATGACGGTTCATATTGTTGCATAATAATCGATGTCTATGTTAAACCAAACCCTTAGTTAATTATTACCGTGAAGTATTGTATTGCACTCACCAAATATTTCTAACTAAAATTACACTAACACTTGTTCTCGAATGTGCCCGTGGAATGAAGGATGGCCTACAAATGACATTACCAAAATATATGATTATTCTTTAGAGGACATGATAGATGGTTCCGCTTTGATCCCATGTGCATCCATATAAGGAGTTCTCATACGCTCATTCAAACCGCAACACATATCTTGATCAAGATCAATATATTAGGATAGATACTTCTAGTTGTATGATTCATTTGTACGGATCGGGTAGGTGGGAGTGGGGTATGTCCATTTTAGTATTTCGAACTTAATCCTATTATCACGATGTTATTTAGTCTCAAATGTTTGGAAAGTGGTTGTTACATTTTATGATTTAAATTATTAACTTGTGAATAAGCCAAACCCTTCTAAGTAGAAAAGACTTATTGGTTTACTTAATATAAACTTTGAGTTTGGTTTCATAAATCGCAGGCTATATGTTGGTTTTATTGTTGACAAGCAATAACACATGATGTCCCGGTCTTTGCAATTGGCAAATACACAAATTTACACGCATATATAGATCACTTCAGCAACAACAAGTATCACTTATTATTTATAAGGAAAGAAATTGGTGCCAATTAAACATGTGCCGCTTTAAATTTATGAAATTCTTAGAGCATGTATTCGGTAGCATATAGCCTCAAAGTTTAATTGAATTTAATTTTTAAAACTACCAAATCTTTTAGTTCATCCCACAAGTTGGCATCAATATCCTTATTATCAAAAAAGGCATGCACATATATTCACACATGGGAATAGAGAGAGGTGTGAGATGCGGTAGGAAATGCAACCTCTTGGCTACAGCTAATGTCACCGGAGGCGAGTTGCACCGAGACAACAGCGTCGAGCCTTGCATGGGATGAGGAAGACGGTGGTGGGGGTTGGCGGACGTTATCTCCAGTGGCACAAAACGCATATATGGGAGGGATGCCGATGAGAGATGGATTGATGGTTCCAATTTGGATGCACTTCCACCTATATAAGGTGTTTCTATCCCCACTTTCTAACACCAACTCTTATTTAGAGCAAGATGAATATACGAAGTGAGATTCTTCTTGTCATATATACATATAGTGATGAAACACCATAGATTCGCTCCAATTTAGGTATACCAAAGAGAGGGAAGAGGCCGACTATGAGGAATTTCAAGGATTAGGAGAAGCAGCAAATGATGTCTTTGTTGGAAAAGGATGTTATCCAGTTAGAGAGATATCTTGTGGTGGTGAATCAGAGAGCAACAATAGTGCATCCAACGCTTTGAGAAGTTCAAGGAAGAGAGCAAGGAGTGGTGGCTAGGTATGTCTTTATGAAAGATGATGATCTTAACCATGAGGAGTGTAAGGAGTATTACCAATAGGTAATTCTGACCAAGCAAGAAATTGCACACTAGTTGCCTTTAGATTCTATGGGAACAAGCATGAAAACGACACAATCACAATTGTAATTTTCATATCTTGAGCTCTAAGGCTAGCAAGAAATCGGATTATACAATATGCTCGCGGAATATAGTGATATTCTTTATGAGTTGGAAGTCTCTTTTTGCTTGTCATTGTCCTTAGATGCTATATATTTTCACCTTTGAATAAATAATTTACCATCTGATATTTCAAGGTCATGTGTATTCCACTTTTATATCACATGTAAATTATTACTATACTTAATAATTATAAAGAGTGTGTTTTCTTGACCTTGTACTTTTGTTGTCAAACAAGAACATGAAGTTAAGTAATTTCATTGTTGGAAGTTTGCAATTTTTTCAGTGATTGTATATAAGTGTCCTCAGCCGAGAACCTATGTTTAGCAAATAATTACAACCTTCAATGCTGCTTAGCATATTTTTACCCAGCACTTGCTTACGGATTAGCTTTGCTTTATATATATTTGGAGTATTTGCATGTCCTTTAGTAACACATGATCTTTCATCTTGTTGCATAATAATCGATGTCTATGTTAAGAAAGACCTCAGTTTTAACCGTGAAGTATTGTATTACATTCACCAAACATTTCTCACTAAAATTTCTTTGGCACTTGTTCTTGACTGTGCCCGTGGAATGAAGGATGGCCTACGAATGACATTACCCAAAAAATATGATTATTCTTTAGAGGACATGATAGATGTTTCCGCTTTAATCCCACGTGCATCTAAAGGAGTTCTCGTACCCTGCATCGAACCACAACTCATATCTTGATCAAGATCAATATATTAGGACGTATACTTCTAGTTGTATGATTTATTTGTAGGGCTCGAGTGGTTGGTAGTGAGTTATGTCCATGTTAGTATATAAAACTTAAATATATCATCAAGATGCTATTTAGTTTTATATTTTTGGAAAGTTATTCTTACATTTTTCTGATTTAAATTATTAACTTGTGAACAAGCCAAACCCTTCTAAGTAGAAAAGACTTATTGGTTCACTTATTGTATACTTTAAGTTTGCTTTCACAAAGCAGGGTATATGTTGGTTTTTATTGTCAACAATGACTAGCACATGATGTCCCGATCTTTGGAATTATCAAATACACAAATTTACATGCATATATAGATCACTTCAGCAACAACAGGTGTTACTTTCTTTTTTTGAGGAAAAAATTGGTTTGAATTAAACATGTGTCGCTTTTAATATATGAAATTCTTAGAGCATGTATTCGGTAGCATGTAGCTGATACGTCTCAATCGTATCTACTTTTCCTGACACTTTTCCTCTTGTTTTGTACTCTAATTTGCATGATTTTAATGAAACTAACTCGGACTGATGATGTTTTCAGCAGAACTACCATGGTGTTGTTTTTGTGGCAAAATAGAAGTTCTTGGATTGGAACGAAACTTTTTGGAGAATTTTTATACAATAAAGAAAAGGGTCTATTTTACTACCCTGAACAAAGTTGGTGGTTCACATGACCCCCTGATCTATTTTTTGGTTCCTTTACCCTCCCCCCTAAACATTCTCATACCGGACAAAAACACCCTAAGTGGTTTACCCAAACCGGATGGTGATGTGGACATGGTCAAAGGTGGTATTTGACCTATGGGTGGGACCCACTCATTAATTTTTTAAAAAAAATCAAAGAAATAGAAGAAAAAAGGGGCGCCCCCCTACTGCAGTAGCAGCCGACCACAGTGGCGGCAGCCGGTGCGCGTGGAGCCGGCGGGTGGACGGACCGACGTCGGGGCAGGCGGAGACAACACGCGCCGAGGAGGGGAGGCCGGGCGCGGCCAGGCACAGCGACACGGGACGCGGACGGGTTCGCATGCGTGAGGGCAAAGTGGGGGCGGGCGGCCGGGGACGACAGTGCGAGCAACGTGCGGGGGCGGCCGGGGACGATGGCGCAAGCTCGGGGAGGAGGAGGGACGGCGCAGGCATGCAGCCGGAGCGGCGACGGGGCGGATGGCAGTGGAGCCAACGCCACGGAGGAGCGAGGCGAGACCGAGCGGGGTGCCGCGACCGGGGCGAGCTCCTTCATGCGACGGCAGATCTGACCCGGAGAGAGAGAGAGAGAGAGAGAGAGGTCAGAGAAACCTGACAAGGGGGCCCCACCAAGGTCAAACCCACCGTTGACTAGTGCCACATCAGCAACGTGTGGAGACAAATCAGCCAGGGGGTGTTCTGTCAGGTTTTGGTTTGTTTATGGGGTAGAATAAGCCAAAAAATAGATCAAGGAGTAAAGTGAACCAGCCACTTTATTCAGGGTAGTAGAATGGACTTTTTTATACAATAAAATAAAAATACTAGAGCCAAGAACCACCGAAGGGGGTCCTTGGGGGAGCACAACCCACCAGGGCGCACCCTCCTCCCTCCTGGCGCGTTCGGGTGGGTTGTGCCCACTTGGTGGCCCCGCAGACCCTATCTCCAACGCTATAAAATCACATTTTTCCAAAAAAAATCAGGAAGGAAGAATTATCTCGTTTCACGATACGGAGCCGCCGCCACCTCATGTTCTTCATCGGGAGGCCAGATCTGGAGTCCGTTTGGGGCTCTGGAGAGGGGGGTCTTCGATCTTCGTCATCACCAACCCTTCCTCATCGCCAATTCCATGATGCTCCCCACCAGGATTGAGTAATTCCTTCGTAGGCTCACTGGTCGGTGAGGAATTGGATGAGATTCATCATGTAATAGAGTTAGTTTTGTTAGGGCTTGATCCCTAGTATCCATTATGTTCTGAGATTGATGTTGATATGACTTTGACATGCTTAATGCTTGTCACTTTGGGCCCGGGTGCCATGATTTCATATCTGAACCGTTTATGTTATCACCATTATATCTATGTTTGAGATCCAATCTTGCAAGTCATATTCACCTATTACGTGTTATGATCTGTAAACCCCGGAGTGACAGTATTTCGGATACTTTCTGGTGATAACCATAGTTTGAGGAGTTCATGTATTCACTATGTGCTAATGCTTTGTTCCAGTTCTCTTTTACAAGGAGGCCTTAATATCCCTTAGTTTCCAAATGGACCCTGCTGCCACGGGAGGGTAGGACAAAAGATGGCATGCAAGTACTTTCTGTAAGCACGTATGACTATTTGCGGAATACATGCCTACATTATATTTAACTGGAGCTAGTTTTGTATCGCCCTAGGTTATGATTGTTATATGATGAATATCATCCAACGAATCCACCGATCCAATGCCTACGATTTTCCTATATATTGATCTTGCTAAGTTACTATTGCTACTATTACTGTTACACTTGCTACAAAATCATTGCTACCACTGTTACCGTTACTATTGTTGTTACAACTATTATCAAAACTATCATACTACTGTGCTACTGATCACTTTGATGCAGATAATTAATCCCCAGGTGTGATTGAATTGACAACTCAGCTGCTAATACTTGTGAATATTCTTTGGTTGCCCTTGTGTAGAATCAATAAATTTGGGTTGAATACTCTACCCTCGAAAACTTTTGTGATCCCCTATACTTGTGGGTTATTAGTAGCCTCAAAGTTTTTCTGAATTTAATTTTTGCAAGTACCAAATATTTTCAATCATCCACAAGTTGTCATCAATATCCTTACTATAAAAAAGGCATGCACATATATTCACACTTGGGAATAGAGAGAGGTGTGATATGTGGTAGGAAATGCAACCTCCTTGGTGCATCTAATGTCGTCGGAGGAGAGTTGCACCGAGACAACAACATCAAGCCTGGCATGGGATGAGGAAGATGGTGGCGGGGGTTGGCGGACGTTGTCTCCGGTGGCACAAAATGCATATACGGGAGGGATGCCATTGAGAGATGGATTGGTGGTTCCAATTTGAATAAATAATTTCCTGTCTGACATTTCAAGGTCGTGTGTATTCCACTTTTATATCGCGTGTAAATTATAACTTTACTTACTAATTCTAAAGAGTGTGTACTCTTGACCTTGTAATTCTGTTGTCAAACAAGAACATGTAGTTTTGAAATTTCAGTGTTGGAAGTTGGCACATATGTTTCTCAGTGATTGTATCTAAGTGTCCTTATCCGACAACCTATGTTTAGCAAATAATTACAACCTTCAATGCTGCTTAGCATATTTTTAGCCAACACTTGCTTATGTATTAGCTTTGCTTTTTATATGTTTGGAGTATTTGCATGCGCTTTAGTAACACATGAACTTTCATATTGTTGCATAATAATCGATGTCTATGTTAAACAGAACCCTTAGCTAATTATTACCGTGAAGTATTGTATTACATTCATCAAACATTTCTCACTAAAGTTATACTGACACGAGTTCTTGACTGTGCCCGTGGAATGAAGTATGGCCTAAGAATGACATTACCAAAACATATGATTATTCTTTGGAGAACATGATAGACGGTTCCGCTTTGATCCCATGTGCATCTATATAAGGAGTTCTCGTACGCTCCTTCGAACCACAACTCATATCTTGGTCAAGATCAATATACTAGGAAAAATCCTCTAGTTGTATGATTCATATGTAGGGCTCGGGCAGTTGGGAATGAGGTATCTCCATTTTAGTATTCAAAACTTAATTCTATTATCAGGATGTTATATACTTTTAGATTTTTGGAAACTGGTTGTTACATTTTCTGATTTAAATTATTAACGTGTGAACAAGCCAAACACTTCTAATTAGAGAAGACTTATTGGTTCACTTATTGTAGACTTTGAGTTTGGTTTCATAAATCGCAGGGTATATGTTGGTTTTTATTGTCGATGATCAGTAACACATGTTGTCTTGATCTTTGCAATTAGCAAATACACAAATCTACATGCATATATAGATCACTTCAGCAACAACAGGTGTCAATTTCTCTTTCCGAGGAAAAAATTGGTTCGAATTAAACATGTGCCACTTTTAAAATATGAAATCTTAGAGCATGTAATTGGTAGCATGTAGTCTCAAAGTTTTTTGGAATTTAATTTTACAAGTACCGAATCTTTTAATTCATCCCACAAGTTTTCATCAATATCCTTACTATAAAAAATTCATGCCCATGTATTGACAGTTGGGAATAGAGAGAGGTGTGACATGTGGTTGGAAATGCAACCTCCTAGGTGCGTCTAATGTCACTAGAGGCGAGTTGCACTGAGACAACAGCGTCAAGCCTGGCATGTGATGAGGAAGATGGTGGTGGGGGTTGGTGGACATTGTCTCCGGTGGCACAAAATGTATATACGGGAGGGATGCCATTGAGAGATGGATTGGTGGTTCCAATTTTGATGCACTTCCACCTATATAAGGTATTTCTATCCCCACTTTATGACTGCAACTCCTATTTTGAGCAAGATGAATATATGAAGTGAGATTCTTCTTGTCATATATATACATATAGTGATGAAACACTATAGATTCGCTCCAGTTTATGTATGCCAAAGAGAGGGAGGAGGCCGACTGTGAGGAATTTCAAGGGTTAGGAGAAGCAGTGAATGATGTCTTTGTTTGAAATGGATGTTGTCCAATTAGAGAAATATCTTGTGGTGGAGAATCACAGAGCAACAATAGTGCATCCAACGCTTCAAGAAGCTCAAGGAAGAGAGCACGGGGTGGTGGCTAGGTATGTCTTTATGAAAGAAGATGATCTTAACCATGAGCAGTGTAAGGAGTATTACCAAGAGGTAATTCTGACCAAGCGATAAACAACACACTAGTTTCCTTTAGATTCTATGCGGCCAAGCATGAAAATGACACAATAACAATTGTAATTTTCATATCTTGAGCTCTAAGGCTAGCAAGAAATTGGATTATACAATATTCTCATAATATAGTGATATTCTTTATGAGTTGGAAGTCTCCTTTTGCTTGTCATTATCCTTGGATGTTATATATTGTCACCTTTGAATAAATAATTTCCCATCTGACATTTCAAGGTCGTGTGTATTCCACTTTTATGCCACATGTAAATTATTGCTTTACTTACTAATTCTAAAGAAAGTGTTTCCTTGACCTTGTAATTTTGTTGTCAAACAAGAACATGTAGTTAAAAAAATCATTGTTGGAAGTTTGCACATGTGTTTTTCCGTGATTGTATATGAGTGTCCTTATCCGACAACCTATATTTAACAAATAATTACAACCTTCAATGCTGCTTAGCATATTTTTAGCCAACACATGCTTACGGGTTAGATTTGCTTTATATATGTTTGGAGTATTTGCATGCGCTTTAGTTACACATGGCCTTCATATTGTTACATAATATTCGATGTCTATGTTAAACAAAATCCTCAGTTATTACCGTGAAGTATTGTATTACATTCACCAAACATTTCTCACTGAAATTGCTCTGACACATGTTCTTGACTATGCCCGTGGAATGAAGGATGGCCTACGAATGACATTACCAAAAAAATATGATTATTCTTTAGAGGACATGACAGATGGTTCCGCTTTAATCCCACATGCATCTAAAGGAGTTCTCGTACCCTCCTTTGAACCACAACTCATATCTTGATCAAGATCAATATATTATGACAGATACTTCTAATTGTATGATTCATTTGTAGGGCTAGGGTAGATGGGAGTGAGGTATGTCCATGTTAGTATGTAAAACTTAAATCTATTATCAGGATGTTATTTAGTTTTATATTTTTGGAAAGTGATTGTTACATTTTTCTAATTTAAATTATTAACTTGTGAACAAGCCAAACCCTTCTATGAAGAAAAGACTTATTGGTTCACTTATTGTATACTTTAAGTTTGGTTTCACAAAGCAAAGTATATGTTCGTTTTTATTGTCGACAATCAGTAACACATGATGTCCCAATCTTTGCAATTAGCAAATACACAAATTTACATGCATATATAGATGACTGCAGCAACAACAGGTGGTACTTTCTGTTTTTGAGGAAAAAATTGGTTTGAATTAAACATGTGTCGGTTTTAATATATGAAATTCTTAGAGCATGTATTCGGTGGCATGTAGCCTCAAAGTTTTTCTGAATATAATTTTTTCAAGTACCATATCTTTTAATTCATTCCAGAAGTTGTCATCAATATCATTACTATAAAAAATGCATGCCTGATACGTCTCCAACGTATCTATAATTCTTGATTGCTCCATGCTATTATATTATCTATTTTGGATGTTAATGGGCTTTATTTTACACTTTTATATCATTTTTGGGACTATTCTATTAACCGGACGCCCAACCCAAATTGTTGTTTTTTTGCCTATTTCAGTGTTTCGTAGAAAAGGAATATCAAATGAAGTCCAAACGGAATGAAACCTTCGGGAACGTGATTTTCTCAACAAACATGATCCAGGAGACTTGGAGTGGGCGTCAAGAAACAATCGAGGAGGCCACGAGGCAGGAGGCGCGCCTACCCCACTGGACGTGCCCTCCACCCTCGTGGGCCCCTCGTTGCTCCACCGACCTACTTCTTCCTCCTATATAAGTCCACGTACCCCGCAAACATCCAGGAGCACCACGAAAACCTAATTCCACCGCCGCAACCTTCTGTACCCAAGAGATCCCATCTTGGGGCCTTTTCCGGAGCTCCGCCGGAGGGGGCATTGATCACGGAGGGCCTCTACATGAACTCCATGGCCTCTCCGATGATGTATGAGTAGTTTACTTCAGACCTTCGGGTCCATAGCTAGTAGCTAGATGGCTTCTTCTCTCTCTTTGGATCTCAATAAAAGAGTCTCCTCGATTCTCTTGGAGATCTATTTGATGTAGTCTTCTTTTGCGGTGTGTTTGTCGAGATCCGATGAATTGTGGGTTTATGATCCAGATTATCTATGAACAATATTTGATTCTTCTCTGAATTCTTTTATGTATGATTGGTTTATCTTTGCAAGTCTCTTCGAATAATCAGTTTGGTTTGGCCTACTAGATTGATCTTTCTTGCAATGGGAGAAGTGCTTAGCTTTGGGTTCAATCTTGCGGTGCTCGATCCCAGTGACAGTAGGGGAAACGACACGTATTGTATTGTTGCCATCGAGGATAAAAAGATGGGGTTTATATCATATTGCATGAGTTTATCCCTCTACATCATGTCATCTTGCTTAAGGCGTTACTTTGTTCTTATGAACTTAATACTCTAGATGCATGCTGGATAGCGGTCGATGTGTGGAGTAATAGTAGTAGATGCAGAATCATTTCGGTCTACTTGTTGCGGACGTGATGCCTATATACATGATCATGCCTAGATATCCTCATAATTATTCGCTTTTCTATCAATTGCTCGACAGTAATTTGTTTACCCACCGTAATACTTATGCTATCTTGAGAGAAGCCACTAGTGAAACCTATGGCCCCGGGTCTATTTTCCATCATACAAGTTTCCAATCTATTTTATTTTGCAATCTTTACTTTCAATCTATATCATAAAAATACCAAAAATATTTATCTTATTATTATTATCTCTATCAGATCTCACTCTTGCAAGTGGCTGTGAAGGGATTGACAACCCCTTTATCGCGTTGGTTGCGAGGTTCTTATTTGTTTGTGTAGGTACGAGGTGACTCGCGCGTGGTCTCCTACTGGATTGATACCTTGGTTCTCAAAAACTGAGGGAAATACTTACGCTGCTTTACTGCATCACCCTTTCCTCTTCAAGGGAAAACCAACGCAGTGCTCAAGAGGTAGCAAGAAGGATTTCTGGCGCCGTTGCCGGGGAGATCTACGCCAAGTCAAGACATACCAAGTACCCATCACAACTCTTATCCTCCGCATCACATTATTTGCCATTTGCCTCTCGTTCTCCTCTCCCCCACTTCACCCTTGCTGTTTTATTCGCCCTTCTTTTGTTCGTCTTTCCATTTGCTTTGATGTCTTACTTGGCTCGTTTGTTTGTAATAGTTGTTTATTTATTGCTAAACAGAGAACCTAAGATCTATGGATCCTCATCCGCTTGCTAATCTTTCTAAGAGATCCAATTATGATGAACCAATTGCTAGTGAGTTTTGTGCTCTAGATTATCTTTATGAAGTTTTGCTTGAAATTCGTGAATCTGAAAATTGTGATGAAGTACTTTATGGAGTGATTCACGAGGGATCTTTGAATAGAAAGCATGATTGCAATGACGATAGTATAAATTCTATTAATGTCAATTGTGCTTATAATATGCAAAACCCTAAGCTTGGGGATGCTAGTTTTGCTATGACTACTATTTGTTGCAATGATCATGATTGGGGTGATTCTTCTTATGATCTTGAAAATTTATTTAAGCCCCATGATGAATATGAGATTGATAATAATGTTTGCAATAATATTGAAAGTGGGTTTGGAAGAGTGTCAACTTTAGATCCCACATATTTGGAGAATGTTCAATCTTATGGAGTTTTTGATAAAGGTGGGTTTGGAGAGGTCATGACTTTAGTTAATGTTAATCCCACTATTTCGGAAGAGTGTCAACTTTGCATGCATGTGGATCATGTTGAGAATATTTTATGTGATAGCTATATTTTTGAATTTGCTTATGATCCTACATGTAATTATTACGAGAGAGGAAAATATGGTTGTAGAAATTTTCATGTTACTAAATTACCTCTTGTTATGTTGAGATTGCTATTGTTTCTTTCCGCTTCCTTGCATGTGCTAGTTTTTGCTTGCCTTGATAATTTGTTTGCCTATAAGATGCCTATGCATAGGAATTATGTTAGACTTAGATGTGTTTGTCATGTGTTTTATGATGCTCTCTCTGTGCTTCAATTCTTGTATTTCATGTGAGCATCATTGAAATCTTCTGCCTAGCTAAAAGGCTTTAAAGAAAAGCGCTTGTTGGGAGACAACCCAATATTTTTCCTTTCTGTTATTCAATAAATAATTTATCTAGCCTCTGTTTTGGTTGTGTTTTTTGTGTTTAATTAGTGTTTGTGCCAAGTAGAACCGTTGGGAAGACTCGGGGAAAGTCTTTTTGATCTTGCTATAAAAAACAGAAACTTTAGCGCTCACGAGAATTGCTGCCATTTTTATTTGGAAAGTGCTATTTAGTTAATTCTTTTTTAAGATGATTAATAGATAAATTACTCACGTCCAGCAATTTATTTTAGAATTTTTGGGGTTCCAGAAGTTTGCGTTAGCTACAGATTACTACAGACTGTTCTGTTTTTGACAGATTCTGTTTTTCGTGTGTTGTTTGCTTATTTTGATGAATCTATGGCTAGTATAAGAGTTTATAAACCAGAGAGAAGTTGGAATAAAGTAGGTTTAACACAAATATAAATCAAGAATGAGTTCATTACAGTACCTTGAAGTGGTGTTTTGTTTTCTTTCGCTAACGGAGCTCACGAGATTTTCTATTTTGAGTTTTGTGTTGTGAAGTTTTCAAGTGTTGGGTAAAGATTTGATGGACTATGGCAAGGAGTGGCAAGAGCCTAAGCTTGGGGATGCCCATGGCACCCCAAGGTAAAATTCAAGGACACCAAAAAGCCTAAGCTTGGGGATGCACCGGAAGGCATCCCCTCTTTCGTCTTCGTCTATCGGTAACTTTACTTGGAGCTATATTTTTATTCACCACATGATATGTGTTTTGCTTGGAGCATCTTGTATTATTTGAGTCTTTGCTTTTTAGTTTACCACAATCATCCGTGCTGTACACACCTTTTGAGAGAGACTCACATGATTTGAAATTCATTAGAATACTCTATGTGCTTCACTTATATCTTTTGAGCTATATAGTTTTTGCTCTAGTGCTTCACTTATATCTTTTAGAGCACTGCGGTGGTTTTAATTTATAGAAATAGTAGATCTCTCATGCTTCACTTATATTATTTTGAGAGTCCTTTAGAACAACATGGAAATTTTCTTTTAGGAATAATATAAAAACTTTCATAGAAGTGCATTGAATACTATGAGAAGTTTGATACTTGGTAATTGTTTTGAGATATGGAGATGGTGATATTAGAGTCATGCTAGTTGAGTAGTTGTGAATTTGAGAAATACTCATGGTGAAGTTTGTGATTCCCGTAGCATGCACGTATGGTTAACCGTTATGTGATGAAGTCGTAGCATGATTTATTTATTGATTGTCTTCCTTATGAGTGGCGGTCGGGGACGAACGATGGTCTTTTCCTACCAACCTATCCCCCTAGGAGCATGCGCATAATACTTTGTTTCGATAACTAATAGATATTTGCAATAAGTATGTGAGTTATTTATGACTAATGTTGAGTCCATGGATTATACGCACTCTCACCCTTCCACCATTGCTAGCCTCTCTAGCATCGCGCAACTTTCGCCGGTACCATAAACCCACCATATACCTTCCTCAAAACAGCCGCCATACCTACCTATTATGGCACTCCCATAGCCATTCCGAGATATATTGCCATGCAACTTTCCACCG
Organism: Triticum urartu; assembly: GCF_003073215.2. Lineage (NCBI taxonomy): Eukaryota > Viridiplantae > Streptophyta > Magnoliopsida > Poales > Poaceae > Triticum > Triticum urartu. The sequence continues at coordinate 692,278,725 of NC_053028.1, forward strand.
TTCCGTTATTATGACACGCTTCATCATTGTCATATTGCTTGCATGATCATGTAGTTGATATCGTATTTGTGGCAAAGCCACCGTTCATAATTCTTCATACATGTCAATCATGCATCATTGCACATCCCGGTACACCGCCGGTGGCATTCACATAGAGTCATATTTTGTTCTAAGTATTGAGTTCTAATTCTTGAGTTGTAAGTAAATTAAAGTGTGATGATCATCATTATTAGAGCATTGTCCCAGTGAGGAATGGATGATGGAGACTATGATTTCCCCACAAGTCGGGATGAGACTCCGGACGAAAATGAAAAAAAAGAGGCCAAAAAGAAAAAAGAAAGAAGGCCCAAATAAAAAATGAGAGAAAAAGAGAGAAGGGACAATGTTACTATCCTTTTTCCACACTTGTGCTTCAAAGTAGCACCATGATCTTAATGATAGAGAGTCTCCTATGGTATCACTTTTATATACTAGTGGGAATTTACATTATAGAACTTGGCTTGTATATTCCAATGATGGGCTTCCTCAAAATTGCCCTAGGTCTTCATGAGCAAGCAAGTTGGATGCACACCCACTTAGTTCTTTTGTTGAGCTTTCGTACACTTATAGCTCTAGTGCATCCGTTGCATGGCAATCCCTACTCACTCACGTTGATATCTATTGATGGGCATCTCCATAGCCCATTGATACGCCTAGTTGATGTGAGACTATTTTCTCCTTTTTGTCTTCTCCACAACCACCATTCTATTTCACATATAGTGCTATATCCATGGCTCACGCTCATATATTGCGTGAAGATTGAAAAAGTTTGAGAACATCAAAAGTATGAAACAATTGCTTGGCTCGTCATCGGGGTTGTGCATGATTTAAATATTTTGTGTGGTGAAGATAGAGCATAGCCAGACTATATGATTTTGTAGGGATAACTTTCTTTGGCCATGTTATTATAAGAAGACATGATTGCTTAGTTAGTATACTTGAAGTATTGTTATTTTTATGTCAATATTAAACTTTTATCTTGAATCTTTCGGATCTGAACATTCATGCCACAATAAAGAAAAATTACATTGAGAAATATGTTAGAAAGCACTCCACATCAAAAATTCTTTTTATCATTTACCTACTCGAGGACGAACAGGAATTAAGCTTGGGGATGCTTCATACGTATCCAATGTATCTATAATTTTTGATTGCTCCATGCTATTATATTATCTGTTTTGGATGTTAATGGGCTTTATTTTACACTTTTATATAATTTTTGGGACTAACCTATTAACCGGAGGCCCAGCCCAAATTGATGTTTTTTTGCCTATTTTAGTGTTTCTGTGACGTCCGGATAATTAAGCTATAGTAAACCCCTGCTAATGATGCCACATCATCACATTACTATTGCTAATCCTCACTTGATCCAAATCACTGTTCATGTTCAACTTCAAAATCAAAGTCAAAAATCCAAACTTGTCAAACATCAAAACTAAAATGTTCGAATAATCCTATAAATTCCCCTCATCATTTTCATGCTCAAACCAACTTATTTTGACTCAGAAATAAATTCCAAGAAAATTAATAAGTGGTCCGTCGGCAAATAAAATGGCCTTTCCAAAATAAATGATTATCATTTAATTCCAATTGCCTCCAAACTTTGTGGGTAAGCTCAAAATAGTGCCTAGTATTTATGTGACAAATTTCATCTGACTTGCAAAATTCATTTGGTTCGAAATTAAAATAGAGATAGGAGAAAATTGCAAAACAGTAAAAGAATAAGAATATAAGAAATGTTTCGATCTGTGCACTTTACCCCATTAAGAATAGAGTACAACCCAGCCCACCTCCCTTGTGCGGCTGTACAGGCCCCCCAAATTAGTGGGGCCCCAGATTTGTATATACTTAGTACTAGTATTCTTAGTAATTAGCACAAAACAGGTTGTAGCATGCCTGCGGGGCCCCACAATGAATTAACTGAGCTAACTCCCAACTTGTGTTCCCAAGAGTAGTAAATTACAACGCCACCGCTGTTGGCCGTTCCCCTTGGGCCCTCTTCTCACGCACGCCTCTCTCTCTATTACCATTCTCTCTTCGTCTTCTTCACAACGTCGCCGCCGTTCCTCTTTCCTTGCTAGATTAAATCAATCTCCAGTCCTTCACTAGCCAACGTTCCGCTCCAAATCCCTCAGCTATTAATTTTTCACGATTTCCCCAAATTATCCGTTGCAATGAGCTGTGGAATAGGTAACGTATCACTTCCAATCCCCATCTATTTATTTGGTTGGTGTTCTATTCATCTCGAATCATCAGACCTGCAAATCAGTCTTTCACTCGACCTCCTTCGTTTCCAGTTGCCACCTTGCTGGCCCTGCGACCTGTGTGTGTTAGAATCAAGTGGAGCCTGGATCCCTAGATGCCCTGCTCGTCACAGAGATCCAAGCGCTCAGCGGGCCGGATGAGGCTGCGAGTTCTTGATCGCCAAAGCAACACGCATCTCCTCCCCTTGATCTTCTTCTCACATCGATCGAAGACAGGTTCTTTTGTTTCATTCTTTTTTGACCGCAGGTTCATTTTTTAGTTCCTGTGTGTCGCTTATTTTACTTTCTGCAATGTCCTCTAGAATTAGGAAGTGCCAGTCAGGATATGAAAAACGTTAGAAAAAAAGATACTCACTGAATCTCTAAAAGGTGGTCTTGATAGGTTTGTTGTTAAAGAACCAAACCTTTTTTCTGAAAATCTCTAGATGTTATACAGAAGATTGTACTCTGTACCAACGTGATATATAATCCTAATAATAATAACAATTAGATCTTGTTTTCCTCATCGTCACTTGCTATGCCGAGGGCCCATTTTCTGACTTCGCACCGGGCCTCCATTTTTCCCGGTACGGCCCTGGCGACGATCCCATGGCCGTGGCCACGTGCCAGCCATCCGGCCGCCCCAACCCCCCTACAAAACGTCCAGGCGCCCCTTCCCCAAACCCTAGCCCCGTTTCTTCCCCTCCCATGCTCGTTCCCTTATTTTTTTTCATGCCCGAAATGCCCCTGGCCGCGCCGTCGTTGCTCACGCGACCACCAGCTGCCCTGCGCCGCACCACCGTGTCCCGGAGGATCGACATCGTCGCCTACGCCATCTACAACACAGACTCGACGCCGGGGAGCCCAACAATGACGGGATCGAGGTCGTCTTCAACCTCGGTGCCGCCGCCGTCCGTCGTTCGATCCGCGCCACCCCGAGTCTTCCCGAGCTCCGATGTGAGCACCACTGTGTTTCCCCCATCTCCCTGCTACCGCACATGCCTTGTAGCGAGCTGCCCCCGTAGCCACGCTCCGTCGGCCGCTCGGCTTCGTGGCCGCTGCGCTGTATGTGCTTGTGCTGCTTCCACCTTCAGACCCGGCGCGCCGCACTCGTCCCATAGGACCAAACCCCAGGCCAAATGGCCACCGGAGCACCGATCCCACACTCGCCTCACCCATGGCCGCGCCTCCGCGCGCGCCAACGCCCACGCAGCGCCCAGCTGCTGTCGCTTCTTCTGCAGCTGCTCGTCGTTGCCTGCTCATCTAATTGCTGTGTTGCTTGGCCGCTGCTTGATGCTTCACTTTGCTGCTGCTGCGCTTATCGCTGCCACTAGCTGCTGCAGCCGGCTGCTGCTGATGCCTGGGCGTGGCTGATGCTTGGGCATGGCCGTGCATGCGTGCACAACTTGCACATCCGGCTGTGTCTCTGGCCGGCTTGATTAATTAGAGATAGGTTAGTTTTAGGATTAGACTAGTGGCTAAATAGCGTAATGTGTAGATGACATATGGGTCCCTTTCAATTAGATTAATTTTACTTATTTGTTTAGGTACAACCTATGACATGTGGGTCACACCCTGCCCTTTTGACTAGTCAAAGTTGACTTTGTCAACTCGGATTAAAACAATTAAAATAAATCCAGAAATTTTAGAAATTGTTTAAACCTTTGAAAATTAATAGAAAATAATCTGTAAGTCAGATGAAAAAATATTATGCATGAAAGTTGCTCAGAACGACGAGACGTATCCGAATACACGGTTCGTTCGTCCGCCACACATCCCTAGCATAGCGAACATCGAATTTTCCCCTCCGGCTCATCTGTGCGAAAACGCGAAACACCGGGGATACTTTCCCGGATGTTTTCCCACCTTCGCCGGTATCACCTAGTACTGTGTTAGGTCACTCCTAGCACCGCGTATTGCCATGTTATGTTTTGTGATGTTTTGATTGCTCTGTTATTTATTGGTTCCTCCTCCGTTACTTTTTTTCCGGTAGACCCCGAGACCGTGGTTGAACCAGTGACCGACTACTTCACCTTCGAGGGTCCGTTTCTGTCTGCAGAGCAACCAGGCAAGCCCCCCCCCCTTAATCACCAGATATCACCTACTCTTCTCTCTATTGCTTGCATTAGAGTAGTATAGCATGTTACTGCTTTCCGTAAATCCTACCCTGATGCATAGCCTGTCATTGTTGCTACAGTAATTGATACCTTACCTGCAATCCTAAATGCTTAGTATAGGATGCTAGTTTATCATCAGTGGCCCTACATTCTTGTCTGTCTACCATGCTATACTATCGGGCCGTGATCACGTCGGGTGTTGATCACGGGTATATACTATACATATTACACATGATATATGTTGTGAATAAAGTCGGGTCGACTCGTTGAGTACCCGCGGTTGATTCACGAATTGGGGGCTGGAAGGACATACTTTCCCAACGGCCCTCTGTGTGGATCTTTGTAGCGAAACGACACAGCAGGTTGAGACCACCTAGGAGAGAGGTGGGCCTGGCCCTGGTCGGCATTCGCGGTTACTTCAAGAAAACACGTTTAACGAGATCTTGGTATTTGATCTGAGTCTGGCCACTGGCTTATACGCACTAACCAAAAACGCGGGGACAGTTATGGGCACTCGACGTCGTGGTATCAGCCGAAGCCTTCGTGACGTCAGCGACTGAGCGGCGCGCGCCGGGTTGGACTGGAACGCCTGCTCTTGTATAAGGAAGGCTAGGTCTGCTCACCGGCCGCGTACGCAACATGCATGTGTGCAATGGGCGATGGGCCTAGACCCCTGCGCCATAGGATTTAGACCGGCGTGCTGACCTCTCTATTGTGCCTAGGTAGGGCTGCGACATGTTGATCTTTCGAGGCCAGGCATGACCCCGAAAAGTGTGTCCGGACAAAGGGGATCGAGCGTGTTGGGAAATGTGGTGCACCCCTGCAGGGAAGTTGATCTATTCGAATAGCCGTGTCCCTCGGTAAAAGGACGCCCCAGAGTTGTACCTTGACCTTATGACAACTAGAACCGGATACTTAATAAAACACACCCTTCCAAGTGCCAGATATAACCGGTGATCACTCTCTCACAGGGCGACGAGGGGAGGATCACCGGGTAGGATTATGCTACACGATGCTACTTGGTGAACTTACCTTCTGATCTCTTCTACATGCTGCAAGATGGAGGTGGCCAGAAGCGTAGTCTTCAATAGGACTAGCTATCCCCCTCTTATTCCGGCATTCTACAGTTCAGTGCACATATGTTAGCCTTATTCCATTTGATACCAATGTATACATATGTAGTGTAGCTCCTTGCTTGTGAGTACTTTGGATGAGTATTCACGGTTGCTTTGCTCCCCCCTTTCCCCCTTCCTATACCCGATTGCTGCGACCATACGATGGAGCCCAGGAGCTAGACGCCACTGTCGATGACGACTGCTACTACTCGGGAGGCGCCTACTACTACGTGCAGCCCGCTGCCGATGACCAGGAGTAGTTTAGGAGGATCCCAGGCAGGAGGCATGCGCCTCTTTCGATCTGTATCCCAGTTTGTGCTAGCCTTCTTAAGGCAAACATGTTTAACTTATGTCTGTACTCAGATATTGTTGCTTCCGCTGACTCGTCTATGATCGAGCTCTTGTATTCGAGCCCTCGAGGCCCCTAACTTGTAATATGATGCTTGTATGACTTATTTTATTTGTAGAGTTGTGTTGTGATATCTTCCCGTGAGTCCCTGATCTTGATCATACACGTTTGTGTGTATGATTAGTGTACGATTGAATCGGGGGCGTCACAAGTTGGTATCAAAGCCGACTGCCTATAGGAATCCCCCTTTCCAACTCCTTGGCCGAAGTCGAGTCTAGTCATTGAAAAACTTTTACTAACATGGCTGTGTGGGTTACGGGCCCACGTCGTCATTGGGTGGTATTAGGATCTTTTACTCCTTGTCTATACTCTGGGACTATGATCTCTCTCCTATTCGGGTTAAATGATATGCTAACTCTAACTCTAGGTTCTCGTAAATACTTTCTCCCGGAGAGCCCCTCGGTCCGAATGATCGACTGCTTCAATAGAAGATTCTGACAATACTCTTAGATGTACTCCCGAGAACTTGTGTTGATTTCTTTTGCAATCCCTTAACACCGTCGCATCCTTATGGATAATTGTGTACCCTCGCCGTTCATACTTTCATCCCTAGTTGTTCTTGTTATTACAAGATACGCGAAAGTATTCTCCGACTTTCAAGAATCCTTTTTCGACTGCCATGCAACTCTTTTCCGCCTGAATAACCCTACAAATAATTCCTCAAACTTATCAGGGGTTCGTTCATTCCCAGTTGATCATATGTCTCACATTCGAATGCAATTGGATCTCCTGAAGATCCTCTGCAGCCTAGTGCTCCCGAAAGTCCTGTCTACCCGCATTATGGTTAAATCCATATGTCCAACAATATTCACTAACATCCTTTGTCATTGTCTTCCTAACCCTATTGATTCATTATGTTGCGATTGCTCGCAATCATCGGCCGAACCCTGAAATTTGACCATCCTGCTCGACAAACGTGATCCAGGAGACTTGGAGTGGGCGTCAAGAAACAATCGAGGAGGCCACGAGGCAAGGGGGCACGCCTACCCCCTGGGCGCGCCCTCCACCCTCGTGGGCCCCTTGTTGCTCCACCGACCTACTTATTCCTCCTATATAAGTCCACGTACCATGCAAACATCCAGGAGCACCACGAAAACCTAATTCCACCGCCGCAACCTTCTGTACCCGAGAGATCCCATCTTGGGGCATTTTCCGGAGCTCCGTCGGAGGGGGCATTGATCACGGAGGGCCTCTACATCAACTCCATGGTCTCTCCGGTGATGTGTGAGTAGTTTACTTCAGACCTTCGGGTCCATAGCTAGTAGCTATATGGCTTCTCTCTCTCTCTCTCTCTCTCTCTCTCTCTCTTTGGATCTCAATACAAAGTTCTCCTCGATTTTCTTGGAGATCTATTCGATGTAATCTTCTTTTGTGGTGTGTTTGTAGAGATCCGATGAATTGTGGGTTTATGATCCAGATTATCTATGAATAATATTTGATTCTTCTCTGAATTCATTTATGTATGATTGGTTTAGTTTGGCCTACTAGATTGATCTTTCTTGCAATGGGAGAAGTGCTTATCTTTGGGTTCAATCTTGCGGTGCTCGATCCCAGTGACAGTAGGGGAAACGACACGTATTGTATTGTTGCCATCGAGGATAAAAAGATGGGGTTTATATCATATTGCATGAGTTTATCCCTCTACATCATGTCATCTTGCTTAAGGCGTTACTCTGTTCTTATGAACTTAATACTCTAGATGCATGCTGGATAGCGGTCGATGTGTGGAGTAATAGTAGTAGATGCAGAATTGTTTCGGTCTACTTGTCGCGGACATGATGCCTATATACATGATCATGCCTAGATATTCTCATAATTATTCACTTTTCTATCAATTGCTCGACAGTAATTTGTTTACCCACCATAATACTTATGCTATCTTGAGAGAAGCCACTAGTGAAGCCTATGGCCCCCGGGTCTATTTTCCATCATACAAGTTTCCAATCTATTTTATTTTGCAATATTTACTTTCAATCTATATCATAAAAATACCAAAAATATTTATCTTATTATTATCTCTATCAGATCTCACTCTTGCAAGTGGCCGTGAAGGGATTGACAACCCCTTTATCGCGTTGGTTGCGAGGTTCTTATTTGTTTGTGTAGGAACGAGGTGACTCGCGCGTAGTCTCCTACTGGATTGATACCTTGGTTCTCAAAAACTGAGGGAAATACTTATGCTGCTTTACTGCATCACCCTTTCCTCTTTAAGGGAAAACCAACGCAGTGCTCAAGAGGTAGCAATGCCCATATATTCAAACTTGGGAATAGAGAGAGGTGTGATATGTGGTAGGAAATTCAACCTCCTGGGTGCGACTAATGTCACCGGAGACAAGTTCCACCGAGACAACAGCGTCAAGCCTTGCATGGGATGAGGAAGATGGTGGGGGGTTGGCGGGCGTTGGCTCCGGTGCCGCAAAATGTATATATAGGAATGCTGCCATTCACAGGTGGATTGGTGGTTCCAATTTGGATGCACTTCCACCTATATAAGGTATTTATATCCCCACTTTCTGACATCAACTCCTATTTTGAGCAAGATGAATAGTTGATGTAAGATTCTTCTGGTCATATATACATAGAGTGATGAAACACTATAGATACACTCCAATTTAAGTATGCCAAAGAGAGGGAGGAGGCCGACTATGTGGAATGTCAAGGATGAGGAGAAGTAGTGAATGATTTCTTTGTTCGAAAAGGATGCCGTCTTGTTAGAGAGATATCTTGTGGTGGAGAATTACAGAGCAACAATAGTGCATCCAATGCTTTGAGAAGCTCAAGGAAGAGAGGTCATGGCGGTGGCTAGGTATGTCTTCATGAAAGAAGATGATCTTAACCATGAGGAGTGTAAGGAGTATTACCAAGAGGTAATTCTAACAAGGCAAGAAATTGCACACTAGTTGCCTTTATGTTTTATGGGACCAAGCATGAAAACGACACAATCACAATTGTAATTTTCATATCTTGAGCTCTAATGCTATGAAGGAATTGGATTCTACAATATGCTTGCAGAATATAGTGATATTCTTTAGGAGTTGGAAGTCTTCTTTTGCTTGTCATTGTCCTTAGATGCTATATATTATCACCTTTAAATAAATAATTTCCCATCTAACATTTGAAGGTAGTGTGTATTCCACTTTTATACCGCGTGTAAATTATTACCTTGTAATTTTGTTGTCAAAGAAGAAGATGTAGTTCTGCAATTTTAGTGTTGGAAGTTTGCACATATGTTTCTCAGTGATTGTATTTAAGTGTTCTTATCTGAGAACCTACTTTTATCAAATATTTACAACCTTCAATGCTGCTTAGCATATTTTTGGCCAACAATTGCTTATATATTAGCTTTGCTTTTTATACGTTTTGAATATTTGCATGTGCTTTAGTAAAACAAGACCTTTCATATTGTTGCGTAATAATCGATGTCTACATTGAACACAACACTTAGTTATTACCATGAAGTATTGTATTACATTCACCATATATTTCTCATTAAAATTGCACTGACACAAGTTCTTGATTGTGCCCATGTAATGAAGGATGGTTTACGGATGGCATTACAAAAAAATATGATTATTCTTTAGAGGACATGATAGATGGTTCCGCATTGATCGCATGTGCATCTATATAAGGAGTTCTCGTACCCTCCTTCGAACCACAACTCATATCTTTATCAAGATCAATATATTAGGACATATACTTCTAGTTGGGTGATTCATACCTAGGGCTCGGGTAGCTGGGAATGAGGTATGTCCATTTTAGTATTTAAAACTTAATCCTATTATCAAGATGGAATTTAATTTTAGATTTTTGAAATGTGATTTTTACATTTTGTAATTTAAATTATTAACTTGTGAACAAGCCAAACCCTTCTAAGTTGAGAAGACTTATTGGTTCACTTATTGTATACTTTGAGTTTGGTTTCATAAATCGCAGGGTATATGTTGGTTTTATTGTCGACAATCAGTAACACATGATGTCCTGATCTTTGCAATTGGCAAATACACACATTTAAATGCATATGTAAATCACTTCATCAACAACAAGTGCCACTTTCTATTTCTGAGGAAATAAATTGGTTCGAATTAAACATGTGCCACTTTTAATATATGAAATCTTAGAGCATGTATTTGGTAGCATGTAGCCTCAAAGTTTTTCTGAATTTAATTTTTACAAGTACCAAATCGTGTCATACATCCCACAAGTTGTCATCAATATCCTTACCATACGATAATGCATGCCCATATATTCACACTTGGGAATAGAGAGACGTGCGAGATGTGGTAGGAAATACAACCTCATGGGTGCGTCTAATGTCACTGGAGGCGAGTTGCACCAAGACAACGGTGTCGAGCCTGGCCTAGGATGAGGAAGGTGGTGGTGGCGCTTGGCGGACGTTGTCTCCGGTTGCACAAAATTCATATACGGGAGGGATGTCATTGAGAGATCGATTGATGATTCCAATTTTGATGCACTTTCTGACAGCAACTCCTATTTGGATGCACTTCCACCTATATAAGGTATTTCTATCCCCACTTTCTGACAGCAACTCCTATTTTAAGCAAGATGAATATATGAAGTAAGATTCTTATTGTCATATATACATATAGTGATGAAACACTATATATCCACTCCAATTTACGTATGCAAAAGAGAGGGAGGAAGCCAACTATGAGTAATGTTAAGGATGAGGAAAAGCAGTGAATGATGTCTTTGTAGGAAAAGGATGTTGTCTTGTTAGAGAGATATCTTGTGGTGGAGAACTACGAAGCAACAATACTACATCCAATGCTTTGAGAAGCTCAAGGAAGATATCACAGGGTGGTGGCAAGGTATGTCTTCATGAAAGAAGATGATCTTAGCCATGAGGAGTGTAAGGAGTATTACCCGGAGGTAATTATAACCAAGAAAGAAATTGCACACTAGTTTCCTTTAGATTCTATGGGAGCAAGCATGAAAATGACACAATCACAATTGTACTTTTCATATGTTGAGCTCTAAGGCTAGAAAGGAATTGGATTCTACAATACTCGTGCAGAATATAGTGATATTCTTTATGAGTTGGAAGTCTTCTTTTGCACAATTGTATTCTCTTGATCTTGGATTTTTTTTGTCAAACAAGAACATGTAGTTAAGCAATTTCATTGTCGGAAGTTTGCACATATGTGTTTTAGTGATTGTCAATAAGTGTCCTTATCCGACAACCTATGTTTAGCAAATAATTACAACCTTCAATGTTGCTTCGCATATTTTTAGCCAACACATGCTTACGGATTAGCTTTGCTTTATATATTTTTTTGGAGTATTTGCATGCACTTTAGTAACACATGACCTTTCATATTGTTGCATAATAATCGATGTCTATGTTAAAAAAACCTCAATTATAACCGTGAATTATTGTATTACATTCACCAAACATTTCTCACTAAAATTTCTCTGACATATGTTCTTGACTGTGCCCGTTGAATGAAGGATGGCCTACGAATGACATTACCAAAAAAATATGATTATTCTTTACAGGACATGATATATGGTTCCGCTTTAATCCCACGCGCATCTAAAGGAGTTCCCGTACCCTCCTTTGAACCACAACTCATATCTTGATCAAGATCAATATATTAGGACAGATACTTCTAGTTGTATGATTCATTTGTAGGGCTCGAGTAGAAGGGAATGAGGTATGTCCATGTTAGTATATATAACTTAATTCTATTATCAGGATGCTATTATTTTCATATTTTTGGAAAGTGGTTGTTACAATTTCTAATTTAAATTGTTAACGTGTGAACAAGACAAACCCTTCTAAGTAGAGAACACTCATTGGTTCGGTTATTGTATACTTTGAGTTTGGTTTCATAAATCACAGGGAATATGCTTGTTTTTATTGTCGAAAATTGGTAACACATGATGTCTTGGTCTTTGTTATTAGCAAATAGACAAATTCACGTGCATATGTAGGTCACTTCAGCAGCAATAGGTGTCACTTTCTATTTCTGTGGAAAAAGTTTGGTTCCAATTAAACATGTGCCGCTTTTAATATATGAAATTCTTAGAGCATGTATTCGGCATCATGTAGCCTCAAAGTTTTTCTGAATTTAATTTTTACAAGTACCGAATCTTTTAATTCATCCCACAAGTTGACAACAATATCCTTACTGCAAAAATATCATGGCCATATATTCACATTTGGGAATAGAGAGAGGTGTGAGATGTGGTATCAAATGCAACCTCCTGGGTGCGTCTAATGAACCAGAGGTGAATTGCATCAAGACAACAGCGTCGAGCCTGGCATGGGATGAGGAAGATGGTGGCGGGGGTTGGTGGACATTGTCTCCAGTGGCACAAAATGCATATACGGGAGGGATGCCATTGAGAGATGGGTTTGTGGTTCCAATTTGGATGTACTTCCACATATATAAGGTATTTCTATCCCCACTTTCTGACATCAACTCCTATTTTGAGCAAGATGAATATATGAAGTAAGATTCTTCTTGTCATATATACATATAGTGATAAAACATTATATATCCACTCCAATTTAAGTAGTCCAAAGAGAGGGAGGAGGCCGACTATGAGGAATGCCAAGGATGAGCAGAAGCAATGAATGATGTCTTTGTTGGAAACGGATGTTGTCCTGTTAGAGAGATATCTTGTGGTGGAGAATTATAGAGCAACAATAGTGCATCCAACACTTTGAGAAGATCAAGGAAGAGAGCACAGGGTGGTGGCTAGGTATGTCTTCATGAAACAAGATGTTCTTAACCATGGGGAGTATAAGGAGTATTACCAAGAGCTAATTCTGACCAAGCAAGAAATTGCACTCTAGTTGGCTTTAGAATCTACGCGACCAAGCATGGAAACGACACAATCACAATTGTGATTTTCATATATTTAGCTCTAAGGCTAGCAAGGAATCGGATTATACAATATTCTTGCAAAATATAGTGATACTCTTTATGAGTTGGAAGTCTTGTTTTGCTTGAAGTCTTCTTTTGCTGGTCATTGTCCTTAGATCTTATATATTGTCACCTTTGAATAAATAATTTCCCATCTCAAAATTCAAGGTCATGTGTATTCCACTTTTATACCGCATGGATATTATTACTTTACTTACTAATTCTAAAGAGTGTGTTATGTTGAGCTTAATTGTAATTTTGTTGTCAAACAAGAACATGTAGTTATGCTATTTCATTGTTGGAAGTTTGCACATATGTTTTTCAGTGATTGGATTTAAGTGTCATAATCCGACAACCTATGTTTAGCAAGTAATTACAACCTTTAATACTGCTTAGCATATTTTTAGCCAACACTTGCTTACGTGTTAGCTTTGCTTTTTATATGTTCGGAGTATTTGCATGTGCTTTAGTAACACATGACCTTTCATATTGTTGGATAATAATCGATGTCTATGTTAAACACAACCCTTAGTTATTACTGTGAAGTATTGTATTACATTCACCAAACATTTCTCACTAAATTGCACTAACACATGTTCTTGACAGTGCCCATGGAATGAAGGATGGCCTACGAATGACATTACCAAAAAATATGATTATTCTTTAGAGGACATGACAGATGGTTCCACTTTGATCCCACGTGCATCTATATAAGGAGTTCTCGTACCCTCCTCCGAACCACAACTCATATCTTGATCAAGATCAATATATTAGGACAGATACTTCTTGTTGTATGATTCATTTGTAGGGCTCTGGTAGCTATTCACATAAATTATTCTCGGCTTCCTGCCTCAAGCACTTTGCATGCCCAAGAAGCCTAGCAGGTTCATGCAAAGATTCTTCGTCACGTGCATCACATCGATTGTAGAGTGGATCTTTAGGACTTTCAATATATAGGGTAGGTCCAAAATATAGATTTCTTCTTCCACATGGGTGTGTGTCTGTCAGCGTCATTCGGAACAGGTTATCCACCAGGACCCTTTCCAAAGATTGCTTTTAAATCCTTGACCATATCAACTATATCATCACCAGTACAGGGGACGGGCTTTTTCCGGTGATCTGCCTCACCTTTGAAATGCTTGCCTTTCTTTCTTAAGGGATGCCTGCTCGAAAGAAATCGACGATGTTCCAGGTACGCATTATTCTTATATTTGTCCAAATATAGATTTTCAGTATCATCTAAACAGTGCGTGCATGCATTGTATCCCTTATTTGTCTGTCCTATAAGGTTACTAGGAGCTGGCCAATCATTGATGGTTACAAACAGCAACGCTCATAGGTCAAATTCATGTTGTTTGTGCTCATCCCACACATGTACACCTTTGATATCCCATAGTTGTAAAAGTTCTTCAACTAATGGCCTTAGGTACACATCAATGTCGTTGTCGGGTTGCATAGGGCCTTGGATGAGCACTGACATCATAATGAACTTCCGCTTCATGCACAACCAAGGAGGAAGGTTATACATACATAGAGTCACAGGCCAGGTGCTATGATTGTTGCTCTGCTCTCCAAAAGGATTAATGCTATCTGCACTTATACCAAACCATAAGTTCCTTGCATCATCTGCAAACTCCAGCTACTTTCTCTCGATTTTTCTCCACTGCAACCCATCAGCGGGTACTCTCAACATCCCGCCTTTTTACGGTCTTCTTTGTGCCATCGCAACAACTTGGCATGCTCTTTGTTTCTGAATAGACGTTTCAATCGTGGTATTATAGGAGCATATCACATCACCTTGGCAGGAACCCTCTTCCTGGGGCGCTCGCCCCCAACATCACCAGGGTCATCTCGTATGATCTTATACCGCAATGCACCGCATACCGGGCATGCATTCAAATTCTCGTACTCCTCACTGTGGTAGAGGATGTAGTCATTTGGGCATGTGTGTATCTTCTGCATCTCTAATCCTAGAGGGCAGAGAACCTTCTTTGCTTCGTATGTACTGTCAGGCAATTCATTATCCTTTGGAAGATTCTTCTTCATTATTTTCAGTAACTTTTCAAATCCCTTGTCAAATAAACCATTCTCTGCCTTCCATTGCAGAAAATCCAGTGTGGTACCGTGCTTTATATTGGCATCTTCGCAATTTGGGTACAACCATTTTTTTATCCTCTAATATGCGGTCGAAGTTCAACTTATCATTTTCCCTTTCGCATTCTCTCTGTGCATCAACAATGACCAGGCGAATATCATCAGCGGACACATCTGGTGCCTCTTGATCTTCAGCTTCTCCCATTGCAGTATCACCGTATTCAGGGAACATAGGATAGCTGTCATCATCCTCTTCTTCTTCATTGTCTTCCGTCATAACCCATCTTTCTCTGTGCTTGGTCCAACAATTATAGTGGGGCATGAAACCGGACTTAAGTAGGTGGAACTGAAGGGTTTTTGAGGAAATGTAATTCTTCGTATTCTCACAGACAGTACATGGACAATACATAAAACCATTCTGCCTATTCGCCTCAGCCACATCGATAAAAGTATGCAGGCCCGTAATGTACACGGAAGTGCATCGGTCACTGTACATCCATTGCCGGTTCATCTGCATTATATAATTAAGTATATCAAAAACCATTACAGAACATCATGAATAGAGAAATGACCAAGTTAATACAAGTTCATCATATTAAAACCAAAGTAGTAGTGATCAAATGTTATTACTGCAAAAATAAATACATAAAGTTCATACATAGTTCTCATAAAACAACATACAATTATCTGGAGCATCTAAAACATACATTGAAACTAATACAACTATGTAAAACATTTAAATGCAACAACAAATGCGATCAAAATCGCAACTAAGGTAACAATTGATCCAATAGCATAATGATACTAGGCCTCTTGATCAATGGCGTATTTTCTAATCTTTCTAATCTTCAAGCGCATTGCATCCATCCGAATCTTGTGTAGATCGACGACATAGGAAACATCCAACTCCAATTTCATCTTCTCTTCTTCAATTCTTTCCAGTTTTTATTTCAAATATTTTTTTCTTTTTCAACTAAATTTAACCTCTCGACAAGAGGGTCGGTTGGAATTTCCGGTTCACATACCTCCTAGATAAAAATATCTATGTCAAGTTGGTCAGCATAATTGTCATAAACACTAAATGAAACAAATAGCTATAAAAGATAGTATACCACATCTGAATCATAGACCGGACGAGAGCCGGCAGGGCGGATATCAAAACCATGGCACTATATAATAACAAACAATAATGCAAGTAAGAAAATTATACAAGTAGCTATCAAAATCATACAAGTAAGAATTTTTTTCTTCTAAAAAAAGATAAGAACAAGAGGGTCACCACGGTGGTGCCGGCGACGAGATCGACGCGGGTGATCGACGGGGACGGGGATGGGACGGAACCCTACACATGTGCAAACTAAGAAGTTAATTTGAGCTCACATTGCATCTAAATCAAATAAACTCCCACATATATACACTCCTCAACTAAAACCCACAAATCACTCTACTTCTAGAGCATGAAATTAATTAGCTAAACTAGCAATGAGAGATGAAAGGATGAAGTTGCTAACCTTTAAGAACACTTGGATAGTTGGTGCACTGCCAAATCTAGACAAATCTTTGGGAAAATGGAGCTTGGAGGAAGAACAAGGGAGAAGAAAGAGGAGAAAGCTTAAGTATGGCATGGGCATTTCATCGAACACCTCATGTGCATAGGAAGGGAGAACAAAATAGCACACATATATCCCACCTTCTACGACAAAAAAACAAAGGAGAGGGCGGGCAAGGGCTAGGATATATATAGGCAAAACTTTAGTCCTGGTTGGTTTCTAATACCAGGAATAAAGGCCTGCCCTTTAGTCCCGGTTCTAGACACCAACCGGGACTAAAGGGGTTGCGTCATGCGCGGCACCCTTTACTCCCGGTTGATGTCTGGAATCGGGACTAAAGGTCCCATTCGAACCGGGACTGATGTCTGTCGAGCCCCGGCCGGTGTCCTAGCCGCTCGAATCGGACTCACTATAACACAACAGACATTACGAGGCATTCTAAAATGCCTCTAAATGACACAGAAATGCCTTTACATGTTTTTAGGGGCGTTCCTCCAAAACGCTAGAAATAACACCGAAGGGAAAGGTTAATGATGGTGTATTCCAGTAACGCCTCCAAAGAGCCGACGATGCACAGCGTTCTTAAAAGTGCCTCGAAAGCTCCCACGTTTCAGAGTCGTTTTCGGTGCAAACCCTCATTCAAACCCAGTCTAGTCATGGTCGGGATTGCCCCGTCACATCAGGTACTTTTGAAGCCACTCTCTGGTCTACATATATGGTATAGAGTCTGGCCACTTAGCGTTCTTCGTGATAAGAGTTGGGCCAACGGCCCATCAAGTCAAATTGAACTTTAATTCAATCAGCCTGCGCGAAAGGTCGCCTAGCTACCATCCTTACAATGGCGCCTTACATGTTTTTATGGTGAGGCAAATCGGAGCTTGAGGTACAAAACATGGGATACCATGAAAAGGTTGAGGGGAGAAAGCACGCTACCGTGGCTCTGCATGGGCGATTTCAACGAGATACTTCGCCAGGAGGAGCAAATGGGCCCTAATCCAAGGGATAGCGCTCAAATGGAGGGGTTTAGGGAGGCGGTGGATGTATGTGAGCTGGCGGACTTGGGCTATACCGGCTTAGACTGGACTTTTGAGAAGCGTGTTACAGGTGGCCAATTTTGTAGGGTCCGTTTGGACCGGGCGCTAGCTTCGGCAAGCTGGTCCAACATGTTCCCATTTGCAAGAGTGGAGCATTTAACAGCAGTTAAGAGTGATCATAGCCCTATTCTGCTGATGAATGAGATGGAAGCGGGGAATCAGCGCATCGCGGTGAAGAAGCCTTTTCGATATGAATGTGTCTGGGAAAGAGATGGTCGTTTCAAGGATGTGGTGGAAGCAGCATGGAATGGTGATGGCCCGGCCTCGTCGGTGTCGGATTTGGCCAACAAATTACAGTCAGTGGCCACTTCTTTTTCCAGTTGGGGACGTACTACTTTTGGATCGGTTCGGCAAGAGCAACGATCGCTTCGACAGAAACCTGCTATGCTGCGTGCGGATCCTTTGAGACTCGGACCTAGTGAGGAGGAACGCAAGGTCGAGGAGCGCATGGTGGAACTCGCGTACAGGGAGGAAATAATGGCGAGACAGCAGTCTCGTATCACATGGCTGTCCGAGGGTGATAGCAATACTAAGTTCTTTCAGAGGAAGGCAAGTGCTAGACGGGCCAAAAACAGCATCACCCAACTTGATCGTGCGGATGGAACCACTTGTACGGATCCGGCGGAACTGGTAAATATGGCTACAGAGTTTTACTCAAACCTCTATACGTCGGAAGGAACGATAGGTATGGAAGACGTGTTATCGCACATACCGATGAGGGTGGATGGTAATATGAATGCCCGCCTAAATGCCACTTATAGCAATAATGAGGTTAAAGAAGCTCTCTTTCAAATGTTTCCAACGAAGGCGCCAGGGCCGGACGGTTTCCCTGCACATTTTTTCAGAAGCATTGGGACTTATGTGGTGATGAAGTTACAAGGATAATCATTAGAGTGCTTGATGGTGTGGACTCACCGGAGGAGATAAATAACACGTTCATCATTTTAATTCCAAAGATAGCAAGTCCAAAAGTTCTAGGACAGTTTCGGCCGATAAGCCTTTGTAATGTGATCTACAAGATCGCTTCAAAGGTCTTAGCCAACAGGCTGAAGGTAATCCTCCCTAAGATCATTTCCGAAGAGCAGTCGGCTTTTGTCCCTGGTCGTCTCATCACAGATAACTTCATTACAGCCTATGAATGCCTACATTACATGAAGACTAGGAGGGTGAAGGGCAATAGGTTTCGTGCTCTAAAATTGGATATGATGAAAGCGTATGATCGCTTGGAGTGGTCGTATTTGAGAGCTGTAATGCTAAGGATGGGTTTTAGCCTCCGCTTCACTGAGACAGTAATGAGATGTGTGACGTCGTTTCTTTTTCGGTTATGTTTAATGGCAGGAGTCTGGATGGTTTCAAGCCTTCTCAGGGATTGTGCCAGGGCGATCCGAGCTCACCATATTTGTTCTTGTTGGCAGCTGAAGGACTTTCATGTTTACTAAAATCTGGTGCAGGAGTACGGGGGATCACAGTCGCACCAAATGCACCATCTGTTAATCATCTACTTTTTGCTGACGATAGCCTACTTTTCTTTGAAGCAAATGATGATACGGCCACACGTATTGATGAGCTACTGCGGATCTATTGTAACGCCTCCGGACAAAGGGTTAATATGGAGAAGTCATCTATCTTTTTCAGTAAAGGAGTACCCAACTCTGCTCGTGACTCCATCAAGAACATCCTCACTGTCCACAATGAATCTTTAACAGAGAAGTACCTGGGCCTGCCCTCGGATGTGGGGAGGGCCAAAGAGGGATCCTTTAAGTACTTGAAAGATAGAATTTGGAAGAAGGTGCAAGGGTGGATGGAGAAGTGTTTATCTGCCAGAGGGAAAGAGGTGCTAATAAAATCTGTAGCTCAATCTATTCCAACGTATTCTATGTCATGTTTCAAGCTGCCAAGGGGTTTGTGTGAGCATATCAACGGCTTGATCCGTAAGTTTTGGTGGGGAAGCAAGGATGGCCAACGGAAAACAGCGTGGGTTTCATGGAAAACAATGTCGAAACCAAAGTTCATGGGGGGATTGGGCTTTAGGGATGTGGAGCTGTTCAACCTAGCATTACTCGTGCGCCAAGCATGGAGACTACTACAGGATCCGGACTCGCTCAGCGCTCGAATTCTAAAAGCCAGGTACTATCCAGATTGCCACCTCTTGGATGCCACGTTGGGTGCAGGTCCGTCCCAGGTCTGGCGCTCCATACTAGAGAGAAGAGATTTGCTAGCGCAAGGACTCATCAAACGCATCGGCTCTGGATCACATACGTACATATGGCACGACAATTGGCTGCCAAGGGATTACAAGCTCAGGCCAATATGCTCACGGTCGGCCAACCCTCTAGTTCTGGTCTCGGAGCTGATTGATCCCACCACCAGGTCGTGGAACAAGCAGGTGCTAACGGAACACTTTATCGCTCCCGATGTTGAAGTTATTCAGAATATACCACTAAGTATTAGGGTGCAGGATGATTTTTGGGCCTGGCACTATGACAAGAAGGGTGTTTTTTCGGTTCGGTCGGCCTACAGTATGATTTCTACAGTCAAGGCTAAGAGGGAGGATTGGCTTGATCATCGGCCGGGACATTCAAACATTACAGCTGACAGGAAATCTTGGTCACAGCTGTGGAATGTACGGGTTCCCTCCAAGATCAAAATTTTTGTATGGAGATTAGCGCATACCTCGATCCTGATGGGGCACGTGCGTCATGAGAGAAATATGGCAAATTCACCAGCATGCTTGATTTGCGGGGCAGATGAGGACACTTGGCGTCATTCTCTGTTAAGCTGCTGCATGGCGCGATGCGTTTGGGCTTTGGGTGATGAAGAGCTCCTAGAGCATGTGATATCAAACCAGACCACTGATGCCCGTCTTTGGCTGTTTTGGTTGTTCGAATCAACAAGCCAACGTGATGTAACTCGGGTTGTAGTGACAATGTGGGCAATTTGGTGGGCGCGCCGAAAAGCAATCCATGAGAATGAGTTCCAGAGCCCGTTGTCAACCATGAGTTTTATTAGGCGCTTCTTGGAGGACCTGGACATTGTTGAGTCCCAAAAGGAGCGACCGATGCATGTGCCTCCTGCTCCGAGAGCACGGGCATGGCTGCCGCCCGAGGGTGAAGCGGTGAAGTTCAACTGCGATGGAGCATTGTCAACCCTGGGCGAGAAGGGAGCAGCGGCTGTGGTTTGTCGAGACAAGTCGGGGAAATTTCTTGGAGCTTCAGCACTGGTCTTTGAAGGCTTGATCGACCCGGCAAGTTTGGAGGCGCACGCGTGTAGTGAAGCACTTGCCCTGGCCCGCGATCTGAATTTGCAGGATTTGGTGATTGCGTATGACTGTCTAGAGCTGGTTTCAAACATCAGCACACAATCTCTACCAGTGTATGCGCCTATTCTGCATGATATACACATTACCATGAACCTTTTCTCTTCAGTTGTCTTTCATTTTGAGCGTAGAGAAAATAATTTTGAGGCCCACTCGGTTGCAAAAGGAGCTGTGTCTCTGCCGGTGGGCCGCCATGTGTGGTTAGGGATCCTTCCAGATGTTGCTTGTATTCCGGATGTGATGAACTTTAAATAAATTCCCTAGTTACCTTCAAAAAAAGCTACCATCCTTGAGCCTATGCACATTTTCCTCCCTTTTAAGTAGGTTTGACTATTAGTCGGTAAGCGGTTGGGGATTAATTGATTGTAGCGTTAGCTCGCGCGCGAGAAAAAAGAACAAGTCGACTGCGGCATCAACTGGAAGACGTATACGTACTTAGCAAACAAAGTGTGTATTATTTTTAACCATCTGAACATGCATGCATGCCCCTCGACCGAAAGCATGCATCACCGGCCGCCCAAAGCTGGGATAAACGACGATGCGAACTGTCAATTCCCCACCAACAAAGAAAGGAAAATTCCCTCGCAATAGGAAAACGCCGCAGCCTCCCTCCGCTAGCCGATGCGCCTCGCTCTCGCGACCGCACGCCGCCGCCCCCGCATCTGATCCCCACCCTCGCCGCCACCTTTGCCGCTTCGCCCACCCATAGCCACCCCAGAGCTCCGCCGCTCGCTCGCCCCCATGCCCCACACCCTCAGATCTACGAGAATTCCGCTCAGGGAGGGGAGAGGATACTGGATGCCACTGTCGTTTGCCTACCAGGCATTCCTAGAGATGTTGCAGCCCCTCGATGCAGTCTCGCCGGAGGTCCTGAGGGAAACAAATGGGAGGAGATGGACGGAGCGGGCGGAGTAGATCCACGACGATGCCCTCTCCTGGACACTGTGTGTTCGGGAGTAGAGGGAAATGGAGGAGGAGGTGGAAGCGGGCTCAGATCCATTCTCAATTTCTCGTCGGCGGGCGCTGACGTACAAAGCGCACATGGACCAGGAGCTACTGAATCTGGCTCGGAGGATCTACTTCGAAGGCAATTTGGAGGAGAAACGCAGGAAGTTACACCCGTCAGAGCCGCCGATTGTGTTCGTCGACTAGGAGAAGCAAGAGGGGAAATCAGAGGATCCAGATCATGTTGCTCGATGTGAGTGCTTGACAGACCTGATGCCTACCAGGGTTCCACCGGAATCAGAACATGTGGATCCCCTGATGTACCTGTCGCCAACCGCAGCTACGGGTTGATAGCGATGCCGCTCGCCGGAGTCATGGGTGCGGTACCTGGGTCAACGGATTTCAGGCGCAGAAGCTTGAGGGGTGCATAGGGCTCTGCTGAAGAGGAGCATTTCGACCACCTAGCTGAAAACATTTGGAAGCAAACTTGCCCGGAGGAAATCCGGCCTCGCCAATGCAGCATCTCTTCTTACCACAAACACCATTCATGTGTTCATCGGGGTGAATGGAGTCTCAATGATCAGCATCTGAGGCGGCCATTGCATAGCTTGATCTCCACTGTGCTTGCTGCGCATGGAGAGCAGTTGGTTACTGTTGCAGTGGCTGCGCTTGGGCATGTTTATGGACCTGCCTTGTTGGTGATGCAGAGAGAAGGCGGGTTGAGCTTCGTGCAGAAATAGAGACGTGCCAAAAAAATCTTGCCCAAAAAGTAATGATGAAGGCGCCAACATGGAGGAGCTCCTGCCTTACTGCCATGGTGACTGGGCAAAGGAATTCCACAGGCAGCTCTGGGCCCTATATATAGAGACGGGTCGGCCAACCCTAATCTCACCTCCCCCTCCTTCCTCCTCCTCAAGTCCACCACCACCGCCACACAATCCACCATGGGAGATACCAGACGAGGGCACGGGAGAGGCAAGAACAAAGGAGGGCGTCGGGAGAGCATGGGGGTTTGACAGCAGAAGTGGTCCCCCCCCCTTCCTGGTCCACCACAAGGACAAGGCCCTGGAAGGTCTGCAGATGCCAACCCTGCCACGTCTGGGAGTCAGGTCAGTAATAGGTCTCAAAACAAGAACTCTCAAAAGAAGAAATAGGACCAGGCTGCTAAGGTTCCTCTAGTCTCAAACTCTGGCCTAATGTCTTACCTAGATGTAGTATGCTACAATTGTGGTGATCCTGGTCATCATGTGGACAAATGTGGGAAGCCAAAAAATTGTTTCATCTGTAAAATGGTCACTCACAAGGTTGACAACTGCCCTGTTAGGAAGAAACCCCATACCTCTGCTAGATATGTTGGCAGTGCTACCCCTGGTCTTGGGTTTTACCATGTAGATAAACCAGATGTCAATGCTCAACACCTAGGGGCTCTAAAGAATGTTGGTATTGTGTTTGTGGAATCTGGTGAAGTCACTAAACAAGAACTAGCTAGTGAATTTGCAGACATCTACAAGACAAACTGGCCATGGCCGATCAATGCTTAGATGAGTGGTCTTTCCTAGTAAAACTCCCCCCTAAGATTGATGTGGTTCAAGTAGCTGGTTACCCTTGTTTTGGTCTCAAAAAAAGATAATGTCATTGTCAATGTGGAAGTCTGGAAAGGCAATGTTGAGGCTGAAGATGAGCTCCAGGAGGTTTGGATCAAAATCAAGAAGATGAATCCTATGGTATGAATGGTCTATGTTGGACCAGATTACCTCCACCCTAGGGGTCCTAACTGATGTGGATTGGCAACACAACTTCAGGTCCTTTTATGAGATTGTTAGGGTGAAAATTGTCTGTAAAGACCCATCTAAAATTCCAGAAGAGATGATGTTTCGGATTCATGGCAAGATCTACAGGTTGCTTATTGAGGTTGAACCCCTCATATATACCTCCCACGGATCCAGTCACCTCCACCAACCCTTCTTCTGGCATCCAACCTTCCATGGAGGCAGAACATAGAGACTACACTTCTAAAGATGTTGGATCCAACAGAGGCTCTAGGACTGGGTCTGATCATGGTTCTGGGACTGGCTCTGGAATTACCAATCCCAGATCTCAGTCCATTGGCCACAATCACATGATTGGAGAAATTACCCCAACATCACTTTTGAAGTCACGGCTGCCAGATTCTCAATAATCGCGCAGGACCGGTAACTTGGAGAAAATACTTAATTTAGTCCAAGGAGATGCTATGGGATTCAACTTAATCAGAGAGATGGAGCTTGTGGATTATGATGATACAATTTCTGAAATGTAACCTGAAGAAATGCAGGAGGATCGGGTGTCCTCTGACATTGGGATAGTTACCAATGCTACCACCCCAGAAGAGCAATATGACACTGAATTCCCCAAGCTCCATCAACCCAAAAGCCAGAGTAAATGGGGCCCTATTCAAGCTTCCAGAATGAGCTCTAGTCTGGCTGGTGAGAAAAGAACTATTATTGAGAAAGCTCAACAATTCAAAGTGGTTCAAAACATGGAAGTCCCTAAAGATAACAGTAAGAAAGCCCCCTCAAAGGGCTCTGTCGGTGGCATCACGTCCCATCAAAGGGCTCTGCCGGTGGCATCCTGATGGGAGTGGACCTAGAAGTTTTTGAGTCATTTACTGGTCCCACCTAGGCTCTTATGTTAGTTGTCTAGTCAAGATCAAATCAGATGGCCTAATCTTTAGATTGATTACTGTTTATGGCTCTTCCTATGATGAAGGCAAGGAGGCCTTTATTTCTAAGCTCCACACTATCTTTGTGGATATAGATACCCCTACTCTTATTGGTGGGGAATTTAATCTGGTCAGGAGCTCTAATGACAAAAGTAATGGTGTGATCAATCATAAGTAGAGTGATAACTTCAATGCTTGGATTGAGATCTGGAGCCTTTTAGAAATTAAATTGTCTAGTAGGAAATTCACTTGGGCTAACAACCAGGTGGACCTAATTATGTCTACTATTGATAGAATTTTCTCTGACACTAGCTTAGATAGAATGTTTCCTCTGTCCCCTTACAAAGCCTTACCTAGATGTGGTAGTGATCACACACCTATCCTCTGGACTCTGGTGTGAACCAAACACCTAGGAAAAGTAGTTTTAAATTTGAGAAGTGGTGGCTCCCGAGGAAGGATTTCTCTGACCTGGTCAAGAAGATCTGGGCAGAACCCATAGGGGTTGCATCTCTCTTAGAAAACTGGCAGAGAAAAATTAGAAGATTCAGGAAAGCCACAAAAAAGGGTGGAGCTCTAATGAAGAAGCTAATCTTAGGAGATACAAAAGAATTCTTCTGCAAGATTGTGATGCTCTAGACATTTAATCAGAGACTTCTGATCTTTCTGGACCTGAGCTAACCAAAATGAATTTCATTCATGGTGAACTCAAGAAGATTTGGCTCAAAGAGGAGACCAAAGCTAAACAAAGGTCTAGAGATAGGGACATTAAAGAGGGAGATAGAAATATTGCATATTTCCTTGAAGTAGCTAATCAAAGGAGAAGGAAAACTCGTATCCACTCCTTAGATGGCCCCCATGGTCATGTTACTGATATAAAAGACATGCTGGGAATTGCTAGTGATTTCTATAAAAAACCTCTTCAAAAAGAAGGAATGTTCTAGGTTTAAGCTGAGTCCTGATTTTTTTTCTCTGAGGCAGAAAGAGATTCTGTAGAGGAGAATTCCTTGCTAGAAGCCCCTTTCTCTGAGGAAGAGATCAAATTAGGTGTCTTTGCATCTGCCCCAGATGGGGCACCAGGCCTTGATGGGATCCCTTCCCTGTTTTATCAGCACTTTTGGGAGCTCATTAAAGTAGACTTTGTGCCCTTGTTCCAGCTCTTCCATAAAGGAGAATTGGACATATATAGACTTAATTTTGCCATGCTCTCTCTCATTCCTAAAAAGCCGAGGCTACTTCTATGAAGAAGTTTAGGCCTATCAGCCTCATTAATTGTAGTTTTAAAATTTTCTCCAAGGTCCTCACCAATAGACTTTCTGTAGTGCTGCAAAGATTGATTGCTAGTAATCAATCTGATTGATTGCTAGTAATCAATCTGCTTCTCTCATAGGGAGATTCATCTTAGAAAGTGTGGTCACTACCCATGAAGTGTTGCACTCAGTTCATTCTGGTAAAGAGGAGGGCCTTGTCCTCAAATTAGATTATGAGAAAGCTTTTGATAAGGTGGATCTGAGCTTCTTGGTCAAATTACTTAAGCTTAGAGGGTTTAGGGATAGATGGACTCAATGGATTTATTAGCTTACTCATGGGGGATCAGTGGTGTTAAGCTGAATAATGTAGAAAGTGACTTCTTCCTTACTTGTAAAGGTCTGAGGCAGAGAGACCCCATCTCTCCTCTCCTATTCAACTTAGTAGTACATGTTCTTACCAATATGTTAGCCAAAGCTGCTACCCAGGGGCTAATTGAGGGGCTCTGCCCTGGAGTCTGCCTTGGGGGTATTATCTGCCTTCAGTATGCAGATGACACCATTCTGTTCCTTGATAAGAATCCTACACATGCTATGAACCTCAATATTGTCTTGACCTGCTTTGAACAGGTCTCTGGCATGAGGATTAACAACTCTAAAAGTGAACTCATCCCCATTAACATTGAGAGGCCTGAGTTTGAAGAGTATCTCTCCATACTTGATTGTAGTGGAGGGACATTTCCCATTAAATGCCTAGGGATCCCTCTACACCATGACAAATTAAGAAGAGGGGATATCCAACCTCTGCTGGATAAAATTCTTAAAATAATTGCTGGATGGGGAGGAAAGCTCGTATCCTATAAAGGCAGATTGGGCAGATTGGTTCTGATTCAGGCCTGCCTTGCCAGCATTCCTGTCTATCTTCTCTCCTTCTTCAAATTCCCTAAGTGGGCTATTCATATGGTCAACTCCCAAATGGCTAATTGTTTGTGGAATGACTTTGTATGACATAGAAAACTACATTTAGCTAACTGAGGGATGGTCTCTATGAAAAAAGATTTTGGGGGCCTTGGCATTCCCAACCTTCATGAAATCAATATCTTGCCGTGCGTAAGATTACTACCGACGCAGCGGAGAGGACCGCAGGCACCAGCTCTGTTGGAAAGACACATTTTTTCAATTTGGGATTCCATGAGCAAGCACGGGCTCTAAGGCAGACTTGGTTAAGCCAAGAACAGCGCACCAATGCGCTCATTAACAATGTCGTGCTTGAACCTTTTCCAAGATACGACGTGTTTCACACCCCTACAATTGCAAGTTTTCTCATTGTTGGAAATTATTTTGGTTATTTTGTTTGGCATTTACCTTTGTCTACCAAATGCAGTATATTCTCCCACTGGCACACGTGGATTCGGCATACGGTCTTTTAGCAGTGAAAATGGAAATGGAGAGGACTATCGTTATTGATTATTCAAACCAGGCTTTATTTCATTTTGAGGAGGACTTCCATGACACTGAACTTTAGAGGGAAGCCCTTTTAGTGAAGCAAGAATTGAGCTTTATCTTGCAACAGGAGGCCCCTGATAGGAACAACCAACTTCTGGAATGGCCCAAACAAGAGAATATTCATGTTTCACCTCGGCGGTACTGTTTTAAATTTGTCTTAGATATTAGTGTGTGTTATAATATAGCTATTACAATATTGTTTTTTTTGTGACAGCATGGACTCTGGATTCAAAGTTTTACAGGAGATGGCCCTACTGTATGAAACTATCGGGAATGACATGGTTCATAACATGCCTAGGACTGATGTAAGTGCATTTGTAATGAGGTTACAGCTTTCATATATTTGCTAAATATATCTTCTGACTTTTATATGCTTAATTTGAAGGATCCACAAAGTCTCAGGAAGCGACTAATGGTCCAGATCTTGATGGTCAGGGAGAATGAAGCAAAGGATAACATTCCAGATCAAGTTAGAGCATCGTTGAGATTTATTGGTGGCTAAGGAGGACTGCTGCATCGATAAATACCTAAAAATATTATCATGTTTAGTTGCTTGCTAGGTAATAATATGTTTGAATGCCCGTGCTGATAAGATTATCAGATGACATTTTCTGAAATATTTTTAAAGTTTAAAGAGTGTTTGATGGTGGCATCCACTAGCTATTTTGGTTGTTTATTTATCTTTAATTCTAGACCAGTTTGGACCAGGTTTGGTGCTCCAGGTGAACCGTAGTACTTTTGTGTTGTACCATGGCAGGTTCACAACATACCTAAAGTAGACCAGGTGATGTTTTCAAACATTCCGTGCCTCACATCATATACTACCTCGTATAGTATAACTCCATCCATACACGCACTATTACACTATACGAGGTTTTCTTCGTCAGTAATAATCACATTCCAGCTAGAGAGTAGCCAATAAACTAATGACAGTCATACAACATGTACCTTGCATATATTATTTTATTTTGAAGTTGTCCTTGATCTTCCTCTCTCGCTGTTGCCTTCAATTCCAGCTAGCGAATAAGCGCTGATTATATTTTGTGTGTTCCTGAATATAGTAACAAAAATGAGAGAGGAATGGTTTTTCTTATTGATCAGTACGTACAGTAAAAACCAAAACCACTTTAATAGTAGATATGTTACTGTGCACGTCGTGAATTCTCTATTGCGATACAACAAAGCAGCTAGCAGAGCAACCGGCAAAGCAGGAAGCATTGAACAACTGATAACAGCAAGCAATGAACAACTTAACATGAGCATCATCAAGAGCAGAGGATGGTGGGGTAGAAGGGGGGCTGTTTCCCGCCTAAAACTACTTCCCTGCCTGTCTGGCAAGCTCAAAGCGTCCAATCTGGATCAAGGCGCCAACCTGAACGCCTTAGCAACGCTTCTGACGACTTAAAGATTAAGTCGGACGCCTTACTCGGGTACCTAAGGCAAGCTGGACGCCTTGAGCTTGCAGGTCCTTACGGACGCCTTAAAAACAATACGATCCCTAACTATATATTTGCCAATAAGAACTACATATAAGTATCACGTCAATGCCTACTTATCAACATTAGCAATCAAAGAAAAGCAGTTGTCGTAAATCATAGTGTGATGGAACGTATTTACCTCATGTTCAATTATTACTGAAATCCAATGATCATGTTTGCATGCTTTGCCTACAAATTAAAGTGTAACTTAATCCTATTAGAATGATGTAATGGACTCACTTATCAAAATCGAGTTGATTATACTCTTACATGAGAAGGCTTCAAGGCTCCCCCAGATTGTACTTTCACCAAGTTTAGTTGATCAAGGAACACATTTGCACTGAAAACAGACATTTGTACAGGGAAATCAAAGAGCCACCACAACACCGAAGTATATTCATAATACTTTTGATTAAAAAAAGACTGATATTCAACAGCCCGTGTGTTTGAACATATAAATGTGCTTAACGCCATTGGTTTTTTAAAACAATGCGATCATACCATGATTGAGCTTAGCAATATTAATATTTCAAGTGAGGAAACCATCAAGCAATTTAGGGCAAACACTATAATTAGAGAATATAACTTATAAATTTTGGTTGGTTAATTTGATCCTAGCCAACCAAGACGACGATGCATTTTGCTTTGCGCGTCAAAGAGAAATTAACAAATCAAACAGTTAGTTTGTCTTACACAGTTTGTGCAAATATCATCAAGCTAAACATATGTCAGACCACTCACAATATCACAGACCCCCACACATATATAATCCCAGGCTTGCATGTCCGGTGCAGTGATTGTTCGACATAAATAAGAGTGCAGTAACCTACTACTACTAAGCTACCATACTAATCAAGTCAAATTTTGTTCAAGTTGCGTTCGTTTAGTCGTGTAGAGGATGTACCTGGCTGGTCAAAATCGCTGGAGTCTGCTTTGTCTGAGATTGGCTGCGGCAGTTCCACGCCCCCTAGTGACCTACGGCCGCTTGTACCCAGTCGATTTTGATTGTGCATACAACAAAATCAGAAGGCTGTTAATTGCCAACTTTCAGAAACAAAACATTTAAGATTATTTGTTTGTTAACTGAACTTTTATAGTACACATTGAACTAATTAAATACACATAAATTATATAGAAAGTTCATGTTTACCTTTTCAAACTGAACAATAATAAAAATAGAAACATTATTTAAATATACAAATAAGATATTTCATTGTTATATGGCATGCAATCAGTAACTTCTATGCCATGATCAGTTGTTTAGGAAATTAATACAACATTTTAGTATTTTAGTAAGTTCTGATTTCTGACATCTTTTCTAATTTATTATGAGGTGTGTGTCTGGTGAAAAAAGGAAAGATATCTGCACCATACATTAATATATATGGTAGAACTGGAAAGATATCTGCTACCCAGCCTTCCCCTTAATTGCCTACCTATATATGTTAACCTCCTATGCCATCCCTCATCCCCCTCCTTACTCTCCCTTCGCCCATCACATATACCAAAGGATCAAAATACCCAGACTTGGAGGACATATTCCGGAGGAGTACCTTCTGTAATCAAGGAGCACCAAGCAGGCGAGGTCCTCTAGGTATGAAAATTTCTGGATCTTTCTATTCTGTAAAAGGGTAACAGTTATTAGATTAGGATCATGCTTGGTCAGGCATACCATCAAATTCCAAAGAAATAACACCATTGGAGATAGTATCAGCCAATACAATTGATTTTAGATCTAATCAAGCAGTCCTATTGGGTGGGCTGGAACTGAATACAAACAGTTATTGCAGATATTATAGGCTAACAGTCTATTGTGGACATCGCATGTGTGGCATACACCTAACTTTTTAAGTTATGACCATAGTTGACTGCCTAATTTTTTAATGAATTCTCATTAATATATTTGAGCCAGAAAAACAAACAATTAACTTCTTAAGTGTTTCAACATGCCAGATAACAAACAAATATAACCATCTTCTGAAGATATATATCATCAGAGTCATAATTGTAAGTCATTACATTTAATAGAAATTGCATGATGACAAAATGTTTCGATGGAATAGTCTAAAACTATTCACAATGGATATGTAATACTTCAATACCAACTACATTCTCAAGATAGAGCAAGTAATACAATGAATATAACAAAAATATTCTAAACCACCTTCTGCCTGCCAAATGTAACAAATATTTAAACTTTCTATCGGCTCAGAAATCATAGCTTGCAGACCATCATGAATTAGAAACATGTCACCAAGTTTTGCTTGAATTATGAACATGTTCTAAGACACTACTGCTCGTAAGGTAAACAACATAGCTATAAGTCCATGTATAAAATAATAATAAATAGTTAAATTATATGAACAATATAGTAAAGAAAATCAAAAACTCACTTGCACATGATCTCTTGAACTGGCACCCTTCATAATCCTCCATCAAATCAAACCAGATAGGTATGATTGGCTCTCTAGAAGGCAGGAGCTTGTACTATTCTGTGAGACAATATTGTATGCCACTGTTTTTAAGTTTCTGAAAACAAGAAACTGATATTGCATAAGTATTTACTCGAGATCCAACAATATGGGAGATAGCCTTCGTGTATGGCATGTCATTATTCATTCGCTTATCTGAATGATGAGGAGAAGCACCAGATAGGATGTCAACGAAATGCAAGCTAGCTACAGGATACAAGTCTAAAGTTCAAACCAACATCCTTCCTCTAATTCCCGTGTATCGGAAAACAACACAATGGACATGGTAGGAAAGAATAACACAACCTGAATTAGAAGGCATAAAGGATATTGCTGATAGCATACTCCCGATCTAGTGGTTAATTTAGCATAACAAAGCAACACAATGGATGTGGTAGGAAAGAATACAACAACCTAAATTATAAGGCATAAAGGATCTCGCTGGCAGCGTCAAGTGGGCACAATGAAAACTGAATCTTCATAATTAGTGATTAAGGCCAAATCCTTAGAATACATTTGGCAGTGCTACTTACGCAAATAGTGGCAATTTTAATCTACCTGGCCCTGATGCCTACCTGAACTTCAACAAAGTATAATCAAGATTCCTGTTAAACTTAATTACGAACTATACCATATGAAAAGTGTAAGAGGAAGGAGACTAAGATTAATTGCCCATCTTGTAAATCCATGTAAATTTTGTTCAGTGTGTGTGTTCATATTATTTGGAAAAACCAATCAAGTAGATACAAGACAAGTTTAATGTTACAGGTTAATCAAAAGGTTACACATCCATTTTTCGACAAAATGAAGAGAAATTCCAATTGGCCAGCATGAAAACAGATTAAAGCATGCAGTGTTTGACAGCAAAGTACTGCAGAAACTATAGTATTGGAAACTGCGGTATTTTTGTCGATAAGTACTAGAAACCATAATTTTGACATATCAAAGTATTTTGTAGTATCGGGAATACTGTGAGAGTGTTTGGCTGGTGCATGTTTGCAACGATGTAAATTAGCTAGCTAGCCGTTTCATAGCAAAGGTGCAAACATGGACGATCTTAGCTGACCAGTTGTTGCAAACTGAACGGCCATGCATAAACAGACTCGGCCGCATGCTATGCATCAATGATAGAGGGCGCACAACGGCGCCACACAAAAGTGCGCGGTGTCGCTCTGGCTTGGCTGTGACTTGAACGACAGCGGCGAGCACGGTGCGCTGAGGCATGGGACGACGCTCTGGAGCAAGGCATGCACATCAAGTAGCAGCGAGCAAGGTGCGCTGAGGCATTGGACGACGCTCTGGAGCAAGGCATGTACAGCAAGCAGCGGCGAGCAAGGTGCGCTGAGGCATGGGGCGACGCTCTGGAGCAAGGCATGCACAGCAAGCAGCGGCGAGCAAGGCCGTGACATGGCAGCATGGCACACATACGATGTGGCTATGATCCCACACAACGGCTTGCGCAAACACATCCAGCAGTGCGTTGTGAGTTAGTGTTGCAGCCAACAGTGTGCGCGGTCATGTTATGAGCAATCTGGGCATGAGGTGGCCATGGGCCAACATGACGCACGGCGCGTGCGAGGAGAGGAGAACCGCAAGTGCCAGTAGGAAGTACACCATTATTCTTTCCATTGCCTTATCTTGGCTTGTCCCATGGCTGGCAATCTTCAGGGCGGCAGTGACGGCTTGGGAGCGAGGAAGGCGATAACGAACATGCTCGTTTTATTCGCGTGCTCTGTTTTTAAAAAAGAGGTCTGGGGTTCTTTTTTAATGCAGAGAAAATACCACGGTTTTGACAATACCACAGTATAAATACTTTAGTTTTTTGTGGTTGCCAAACAGCTCACGGTAAATTAAACCATGGTATTTTAAAAAATTGCAATATTCTTACAATACTAAGAAAAAACCGTGCTATCAAACGGGGATTAGTTATACCGATGTGGTGGATGATTGCATATGACCAAGACATGTAATAGAAGGGGAAGCGTTCTGTATAGAACACACATAACATTTTTAGTACTCCTATTCTATTACCATGACTTCCATCTAAATGTGCTCTTACATCCCAAATTGCACAATCAATTTGCATTGCACTAATAATAAAAATGTGCTTCAATTGTTTGACATAATATCCCTATTATTTAACCCATAAAAAATTATGACGCTACGGATCAATAGTGTTTCTGCCGTAGCAAGATTGTGATCAATAGTGTCATTTAATGGCAAAAATAGAGTAGCATCTCACAGGGATCCTTGCTCTCCTTACATGAACATGCACATAACCAGGTAAACTACAACACATGTCATGATTCAGAAGCAAATGCATCAGACCAAAAAATGTTTATAACCACTTAGCAAATGAATGGCATCACCTGGATGAATATAGTTTATTTCTTCTGACTTGGTGTTAAATGGACTACTTGCACTGTAAGTTAGACCTAGAGAGCACCATCTGATCATGCAAGGAGAAACCTTGTTGTTATCTGAAAACACGGGATTCACCGATACTTTTGGCAATGAACATGATGATAGTTTGAAGTATAGAGTATACAAGCATAGAACTCGCATGATGTTGTTGGGATTCATGTGAACGGGGGAGCGGGGAGGGGCCGTTTGTCTCACCTTTCCGCCGAAGTGGTGGGGGTTGCGGAAGACGACGGAGTAGTAGGCGATGTAGACCACAGGCTGCACCACCGTGACCCGACCTCTTGGTGGTGATTCTTGCCTGTGATGTAGACCACAGGCTGCACCACCTTGGCCGTGTCTTGGTCGTCGGGGAGCCGTCTTCGCCCTAGCCCTGCCTGTGATTTCATCTCATGGCGCCTCGATACATCAGCGAGCAGGAGATCAGTTCAGGGATGCAACAAAAGGAAAATTAGAGGAGGAAAGGGGTCGGATCTGCGTACCGGAGCTACTGGCGTTGTAGATCGATGCGCCCCGCTTCGGATCCACCGTCGAACTCCCCGGAGACCAACACCGCCGCGGATCCCAACGGAACGCGACCGGATCCAGCACCCGCGCCTGGGCGACGAAGCTCGATGCGTGCGTCCCCATCAGTCGCGCACGGCTCGCCGGAGACTGGTGCGGTGGTCGCGGCAATATGGCGTGGTGGTTGCGGGCTCGGCGACGCGCGCCGTGATGCGGCGGGGGGAGGTGACAGGGCGAGAGGTGGCGAGTGAGAATCATCGTGTGTGGTGAGTCGAGAGGAGAGGAGAGGGACTGATGTGGCGGGCGGAGTCGCGCGGCCGCCAGCTCGTGGACACACGCGGCGATGCGGCGGCGGAGGGGAAAGTGGGAAGATGAAGTGAGTGGAGGGGAGAGGAGCGAGTGGAATGGATAAGGTAAGTGGCGGGGTAGGTGGAAAGGCGACCGCAGGGGGGAGGCGGGTGATGTTTTTTTGATAGTTTTTCATAGTCTACAAAAAAATCTAAATGATTATCAAATGACTACTTACTTATATATATATGAACATTGAGGTTTGTTGTTTTTCCCGGGTTTTCATGGGTAGGACACTTATTTAAACAACATATATTTCTAATAAAAACAAATAGGTTTTCTTTTTTGCATAGCAAAAAGTTGTGTTAGTTTCACTTTTCTTTTTATTATATATTATATATAATAATATGATGCAGTAGGAAATATCATATATATTTCATCATGGTATATTTGTTATTAGCGAACGTCTCAACTTTGTTTTGTAATTATTTTTTTAAATCACAAAACAACATAAATATTTAATTATACATACCTCACAAATTATTCAAATTTGTATAGATATATATATATTAATCATGGTCCATAAAAATAAATATTTGTATGCTTATGACATATACTAAGGGTATCACAAAATAAATCATAGAAAAAACAAATATAATTGGTTAATGTTGGTTTGTTTGTTTTAGTTTTTGTATGGCAATTTTCCATAGCCTATACAATTAATTTAAAATAATTTAAGCAATCTCAGACGCCTACTTACTTATAAATGAACATTATAGTTTGTTGTTTTCCCCGAATTGTTGTGTTAGTAAAATGATTAAAGTGTCTTCTTTTCTAATATAACCAAATGCTTTTTTATTAGCATATTATTATATATCAAATATAATTTTATGATGTAGTAAAAAGTATTAATTATTTTTCAGCATATATATAAATTGATGGGTTCCGACATACTCACTGATGCAACGATGACAAACCACAGTGAAACACCACGAGAAGAGGTGCATATAGCTAACATTCCGCAATTTGTATCTTATATATGATAATACGGAAGGGCTATTTTTATATTTTTGTTTTTCTAGAATAGAGGAGACATGGATATGGACTTTGGAGATGCACGGAAAGAATCCATTGAGGGTTCAGATGCGATGTCGTCGAAAGTGGAAGAAAATTCACAACATAAAAATGTCGAAGAGGTTATATCTCATAACAAACCAAAAAAGAATGCTAATTTACATATTGTCCCACAAGGTATTTTTTAATATTATTATGAATCTTATTTTTGTGATATTGTCTTTTGTATTGAACTAATTTTGCTCATTGTGATTGTTAAGTTGGCTCATATTTTTATGTATTCGACAGACTATGTTTGTACCCCTAGGGATATTACAGTCATCGAATCAATCAAGTCTGCCCCGAAGAATACCCAGTTCATGGACATTGGAGATGCCTTGTTGTCAACCGACGAATTGGAATGCCTTATGAAAGATGATATGTTCTTACATGACGGTGTAAGACCAATTGCACAAACTTTGTAATTAAAACTATGAACAATATATAATATCATAAAATATAAATATAATCTAAATGCTCATTACAGGTGATAAATGCTTACATATATTGCATGCTTGCTCACGACCATCTACAAGACAGGGCGGGTGAGAAGGTACACATTGTTAGCACGTTTGTATCAGGCCAGATAAAAGAAGACGGGGAAAGAGACATAGACCCATCAAAATATCACTGCATCGTGCATCATGTTAATACTTATCTACAACAAGATATGGTTAGTTTTTGTCTCGTTATCCATGCATATAATTATGGTATGTTTTTATTTAATTCATATGTATGATTATTTATTAATATTTATATCTAATTGCTACCGTGACTTGTATGATATTTACATCAGTTATTCATTCCGATTAACATGCCGGGCTACCATTGGTATCTAGCAGTCGCCAATGCACAAAAACGTGAGATTCAAGTATTGGACTCACTTGGTTCTCGGGTCAAACGCAATGACCTTTCTACTACGGTAACTATCTATTTTTTTACTCATCTTAACATATGTTTTCTTTGCCTCGATCGGTAATATTATATGGTGTGATTAATAGTTGCTAGGACTCAAGAAGCGTCTGAAACTTGTAGAGCATAGCCCGGATTTTATCAGAGGTCATAAGTGGCCCGATCTCAATGTTACAAAATGGACGGTTGTAGAGCAGTTTCATAAGGCAATACAAACCGATGGGTAAGCACTTGTTACAATGGTTTGTCTTTTTGATTCATATGTGTGATAATCTAAAGCATTATTTTATAATATTATAGCGTATCATGTGGATTGTTTATGCTAAATTATATGGAATACTGGTCATCACATGGACTGTCAGACCAGTTCACCCAGGTATTTCATTTTTTTACATTATTTCGTTATTTTATTAAGAAATATTATATAAATATATATCTTGTAGGAGGATATGAAACATTTTCGACAAAAAATAGCTGTCATTTTGCTCGATTCAGAGCTGAATAAGCTAAAAGGAGTTCCCATATACCATCAACCTGACGATGAAGAAACTTTATATAATTCTGACGATGAGGGAAATTTAGCTAATTCTGATCTCGAGATCCTGGAGAATCCATCTGACGTTGTCAAAGAGAAACGTCCTACCCCAATCACTACCATACCCACGGAGAAACGTGAATTACTTGCCGGCCTTTGCAGCTACATCATGTCGATCGATGATGCCGGATGTCTGGAGTAAGTATCATGTGTCAATATTTAATGTGCGGATGTATATTATTGTTCTTCTTACCATCCAAATTTGTAGGAAGTTATGGGTCCGGAGCTCGACACCCGATCCAGTGGGCTTAAGTCTTAAGAAACTTCAGTGCATACTAAACATGGAGCAGCCCATGGACAATGAATGCTTCAACACCGCCGTGCGTATGCTGGCATGTGACGAGGGAGTATTGTTCACAGACCCTCCCGTACACTACATGGATCTACGATTTTGTGTAAGTTACCGTAACTATTCAATTTATGTGTCATTATTAACAACATGTTGAACCAATATTTCTTTTTTTGCTTAGTCCATGTTGCTAGAGTCAACACGAGGTCAGAAGTTTTGCGAGAAGGACACTATCCAGACGTTGGCAACATTATTTGATAGTTGGCCTGGGATGGACAACGATATCTCATCATGCAACAAGGTAAGTAAAATTATTTGTCCATTGTTATCATGGTTTATTGTTGTTTCTAATAACTCCACTTGTAAATTTATCTTCCCTATTCATCAATCGGCCGATACATCTTGTACATCATCGATAAAGAGGCACATCGCCTATATATTATGGATCCTATTCAAACATCACAATCGTTAGAGGAAAAAAAGATAAGGCATGCACTGAAATTAAAAAGTTTTGCAAGGGATTTCAAAGAAGCACTCGAAATAAAGCTGCCTGGTTGGAATTATGATATATCTAAATAGCAACGTTTATTTCCATTTGGTGTTCCAACGAGTATAGATGGGTAATGAATCCATACGAAAAACATTTACTTTTATTATCACTATATTCTTTATATTATTAATTTAAAGTTTTGCAGGAATGTGTCTGGATATTTTGTTTTCCATTTTATGCTCTGGTGGAATGGTAAAGAATTGGTCAAGCCGATTTGCTCAGTGAGTATTGTCCGTTACATGTGTTAAGACCTTCGGCATGAAATTTTAATACTAACTACATGTATTGTTTGTGCAGGATGGGTGTGAATTGAGGAAGCAGTTTTTATTATACTTGCTAAAACATCGTGGGAATGAAGCTAAAGAAAGCTTTCCGGATATTGTGAAAGAATTTCTTAAGCGCATCATCTAGATATTAATAGTTTTGTAATAGATATTTAGTTGGAACATCACTCAGTTTGTTACATGGACATGTCGTTACTTTTTCTTTCTGTTATCAATTTACATTGCAAAAATGGACTTCAATTATTAAATAAATTTTTTTGTGTTATATTGTTTGCAAAAAATGGAATTTAACATGTTACATTGTAAACTATTTCAAGAGCGTGTGGCAACGCACGGGCACTCTACTAGTCTTAATAAAGATCAACATATTAGGACTGATACTTCTAGTTGTATGATTTATTTCTAGGGCTCGGGTAGATGGGAGTGAGGTATATATGTACATGTTAGTATATAAAACTTAAATCTATCATTAGTATGCTATTTATTTTTATATTTTTTGAAAGTGATTGTTACATTTTCTGATTTTAATTATTAACTTGTGAACAAGCCAAACCCTTCTAAGTAGAAAAGAATTATTGGTTCACTTATTGTATACTTTAAGTTTGGTTTCACAAACCAGGGTATATGTTGGTTTTTATTATCGACAATCAGTAACACGTGATGTCCCGATCTTTGCAAATAGCAAATACACAAATTTACATGCATATATAGATCACTTCAGCAACAACAAGTGTTACTTTCTATTTCTGAGGAAAAAATTAGTTTTAATTAAACATGTGCCGCGTTTAATATATGAAATTCTTAGAGCATGTATTCAGTAGCATGTAGCATCAAAGTTTTTCTGAATTCAAATTTTGCACGTACCAAATCTTTCAATTCATCCCACATGTTGTCATCAATATCCTTACTATAAAAAAGGCATGCCCATATATTCACACTTGGGAATAGAGAGATGTGTGAGATGTGGTAGGAAATGCAACCTCCTGGGTGTGTCTAATGTCACCGGAGGGGAGTTGCACCGAGACAACAGCGTCAAGCCTGGCATGGGATGAGGAAGATGGTGGTGGGGGTTGCCGAACATTGTCTCCGGTG
Source organism: Triticum urartu (assembly GCF_003073215.2). Lineage (NCBI taxonomy): Eukaryota > Viridiplantae > Streptophyta > Magnoliopsida > Poales > Poaceae > Triticum > Triticum urartu. Next base: position 692,317,988 of record NC_053028.1, read on the forward strand.
GCAGAAAATGTATATACGGGAATGATGCCATTGAGAGATGGATTGGTGGTTCCAATTTGGATGCACTTCCACCTATATAAGGTATTTCTATCCCCACTTTCTGACATCAACTCCTATTTTGAGAAAGATGAATATATGGAGTAAGATTCTTCTTGTCATATATACATATAGTGATAAAACACTATAGATCCACTACAATTTAAGTATGCCAAAGAGAGGAAGGAAATATACGGGAATGATGCCATTGAGAGATGGATTGGTGGTTCCAATTTGGATTCACTTCCACCTATATAAGGTATTTCTATCCCCACTTTCTGACATCAACTCCTATTTTGAGAAAGATGAATATATGGAGTAAGATTCTTCTTGTCATATATACATATAGTGATAAAACACTATAGATCCACTACAATTTAAGTATGCCAAAGAGAGGAAGGAAGCCGACTGTGTGGAATGTTAAGGATGAGGAGAAGGAGCAAATGATTTCTTTGTTGGAAAATGATGTTGTCTTGTTAGAGAGATATCTTGTGATGGAGAATTACAGAGCAACAATAGTGCATCCAATGCTTTGAGAAGCTCCAGGAAGAGAGCACATGGCAGTGGCTAGGTATGTCTTCATGAAAGAAGATGATCTTAACCATGAGGAGTGTAAGGAGTATTACCAAGAGGTAATTCTGACCAGGCAAGTAATTGCACACTAGTTGCCTTTAGATTTTATGGGACCAAGCTTGAAAATGACACAATCATAATTGTAATTTTCATATCTTGAGCTCTAAGGCTAGGAAGGAATCGGATTATACAATATTCTTACAGAATATAGTGATATTCTTTATGAGTAGGAAGTCTGCTTTTGCTTGTCATTGTCCTTAGATGCTATATATTGTCACCTTTGAATAAATAATTTCCCACCAGACATTTCAAGGTCGTGTGTATTCCACTTTTATACCGCGCGTAAATTATTACTTTACTTACTAATTCTAAAGAGTGTGTTGTCTTGACCTTGTAATTTTGTTGTCAAACAAGAACATGTAGTTTTGCAATTTCAGTGCTCGAAGTTTGCACATATCTTTTTAGTGATTGTATTTAAGTGTCCTTATCTGACAACCTATGTTCAGAAAATAATTACAACCCTTAATGTTGATTAGCATATTTTTAGCCAACACTTGCTTACGTATTAGCTTTGCTTTTTGTATAATCGATGTCTATGTTAAACAAAACCCTCAATTATTACCGTCAAGTATTGTATAACATTCACCAAACATTTTTCACTAAAATTGCTCTGACACATGTTCTTGACTGTGCCCGTGGAATGAAGGATGGCTTATGAATGACATTACCAAAAAATATGATTATTCTTTAGAGGACATGATAGATGGTTCCGTTTTAATCCCATGTGCATCTAAAGGAGTTCTCGTACCCTCGTTCGAACCACAAATCATATATTGATCAAGATCAATATATTAGGACATATACTTCTAGTTGTATGATTCATTTGTAGGGCTCGGGTAGATGGGAGTGAGGTATGTCCATGTTAGTATATAAAACTGAAATCTATTATCAGGATGTTATTTAGTTTTATATTTTTGGAAAGTGATTGTTACATTTTCTGATTTAAATTATTAAGTTGTGAACAAGCCAAACCCTTCTAAGTAGAAAACACTTATTGGCTCACTTATCGTGTACTTTAAGTTTGGTTTTACAAAGAAGGGTATATGTTCGTTTTTATTGTCAACAATCAGCAACACATGATGTCCCGATCTTTGCAATTAGCAAGTACACAAATTTACATGCATATATAGATCACTTCAGCAACAAAAGGTGTTACTTTCTATTTCTAAGGGGAAAAAGGTTTGAATTATAGATGTGCCGCTTTTAATATGTGAAATTATTAGAGCATGTATTTTTGCAAATAACAAATCTTTTTAATTCATCCCATAAGTTGTCATCAATAACCATGCAATAAAAAAAGCATGGCCATATATTCACACTTGGGAATAGAGAGAGGTGTGAGATGTCGTAGGAAATGCAACCTCCTGGGTGCGTCTAATGTCACCAGAGGCGTGTTGCACCGAGACAACAGCGTCAAGCCTCGCACGGGATGAGGAAGATGGTGGTGGGGGTTGGCGGACGTTGTCTCCGCTAGCACAAAATGTATATACGAGAATGATGTCATTGAGAGATGGATTGGTGGTTCTAATTTGGATGCACTTCCACCTATATAAGGTATTTCTATCCCCACTTTCTGACATCAACTTCTATTTTGAGCCAGATGAATATATGAAGTAAGATTATTCTTGTCCTATATACATATGGTGATGAAACACTATAGATCCACTCCAATTTAAGTATGCCAAAGAGAGGGAGGAGGCCGACTATGAGGAATGTCAAGGATGAGGACAAGCAACGAATGGTTTCTTTGTTGGAAAAGGATGTTGTCTTGTTAGAGAGATATCTTGTAATGGAGAATTACAGAGAAATAATAGTGCATACAATGATTCGAGAATCTCAAGGAAGAGAGAACATGGCGTTGGCTAGGTATGTCTTCATGAAAGAAGATGATCTTAACCATGAGGAGTGTAAGGAGTATTACCAAGAGGTAATTCTGACCAGGCAAGAAATTGCACAATAGTTGCCTTTAGATTTTATGGACCAAGCATGAATAAGACACAATCACATTTGTAATTTTCATATCTTGAGCTCTAAGGCTAGCAAGGAATCGGATTATACAATATGCTTGCAGAATGTAGTGATATTCTTTGTAAGTTGGAAGTCTGCTTTTGCTTGTCATTGTCCTTAGATGCTATATATTGTCACCTTTGCATAATTTATTTCCCATCTGACATTTCAAGGTCGTGTGTATTCCACTTTATGCCGCGTGTAAATTATTACTTTACTTACTAACTAGCAAAGTGGCCCGCCCGATGTGCGGGCAAGAATTTTATATACTTTTATCATGAGAATGTGTTTTTGTCTAAATAGAATTGCAACTAAATATGATCATATTTCACAAGTATGAGCCTTTTGCAAACATAATTTTGTCTTAGATGTGTTTGGTTGTCCCGTTGATATCTAAATATATATGTTATGCAGGAATTATGTTCATGCTTGTTTTGCATCTTTAAATTTGTACTATTATTGTGAGAAGACTATGTCACAAAAATTATAATATACTTCCCTCTATTTTGAACATCATTTCTCTGTTTAAGAAAATATAGAAGAAAACAACATTAAATGATGAACAATATGGAAGGGATCCAAATCAAAACGTGAAAACACATGTAATTCGTTCTGACATAATGCTATGGTAGTCTGGAATCAGTCATAGATCGTTTATTTACAATCCAAATCATTTGTGTTTACCTCTCCTGAGACTAAATACATCTCGGTAGCATCAACACACCACTAAGCATACCATCATGTGTACAGTGAATATCTATGATGAAATTACCTTGCTATAGTGCATGAATTTTTTCTATTTAATTTTTCCATATCCAATTCTCTTTCCATCTACTACATAAGATGAGAGAGACAATGTTAAATAAAATAAAATACCGCTTTAGATATGCAGCATGAAGAACCGGCTACTTGATCTATGAGTATTTTACGATTGTTCTATTAACTTATTAGTAGTCACTTTTGCTTTCTTATATACGCTTGGTTGGACCACTCCATAGGTTCAGTCCTTTTTTTTTTGTAACACATATGTTTAGGAGGTTTAACTTACACGTAGCTGCTACGAACGATACATCATAACCAAACTTGTACTGTTGTATATTGTTAGATTGTATATCTAACCATTTTCATATATGCACACGTGTTGATAGTTATTTGAAATCTCAGCCATATGGCTCACCGTATCTCTTTGTTTAATCTTCATGCGATGTGATAATATTGAGTATCGAGTATAATTCAGCTGCTTTCAAAGATGGATTGTTCAAGTATATGAAGCTTTTACACAATGGAAGTTGCTTGTGATGAATCATTGATGTTTTCTCATATTGAAAATGTGTTGACCTAGTTATACATGATTGAGAGGAACGTACGGGTTGTCGTACACCCGAACCTTATATGGTTTATGATCTGCCGGTCAAGTGGTGCTAGAAGTTCTCCCACTCTCAGAGCCTGTCAAGGCGCTCCTGGTGGCTGCCAAAGATCTCTAATTAATGGATCTGGCAGAGTTTGCCAGCTTGCTCATCATTGCAGATGACCATCGCATCTTCATCTTCTCTCCGAGTAGGTGGTTGAACTATGTCTATGTACAACATGTAATTGATTAAATCTCTATTGAAGAATATAAATTGGCCTAACACACAGGTATATATGCTCATTTTTAGAGAAAAGACATGCAATTGGCAGTGACAAGTTGTGTGGTTGCCTAGGACAATGCTAAGGCTATGAGGAGGTTTACACTGGCTGGTATGTGGGCCTCAATGCTCTTTTCTGGGATTGTGGCAGACGTTTTTAGTTTGGTTACGCCACTTCATGCTTTTACTTCTCTGCCTGGCATGTGGGTCTGCTGGATGTGCTGTGCAGCAACCGCAGCGGAGAGACGATGGAGTACTGAGTGTGCTATCATTTTTGTTGGTCGCTTTGTTGTTTCTGTGGTGGCCCTGCTTTGCTTAAGCGGCGTACCCATGTATCTCAGACTGATGGACACTACTCAGAACAAAAGGCGAATACTATGCATTCCCAACGCCACTCACACACCCACGTGAAACCAACGACACAGCTAACATCCCTTGGAAATACCTGTACACAGTTAACATGTCCTCCAGGAAAAAAAAAAGACAGGACAAACAAATATGCACGACCTAGCCCTACTAAAATCACTTCTGATGGCAGATAAAAAAAATCACATCTAATGGCACGCTATTAGAGGGCGCAGCGGAGCGCGCCATACCATCTAGTACTCCCTCCGTTTTTATTAATTAGTCCGCGTATTAGGTTTGGTCAAAGTCAAGTTTTGTAAACTTTGACCAAGTTTATAAACACAAATATTAACATACATAATAACAAATAAATACATTTAGATTTATTATTGAATGTACTTTCACATCATATAGATTTGTTATGATAAATATTTATATTTTTTTCTATAAACTTGATCAAACTTTACGAAGTTTGACTTCAGTCAACTCTAATATGCAGAGTAAATAAAAACGGAGGGAGTACCTTTTATTCACGACGACCTTGCTCTCAGTGCGGGCGATCTTCTATGCCTTAGAGGTCCCTCGTGGGCTCATAGTCTGCATAGTGCACCAACGGTTTGTTGACGCACACTATAAATCGGTGCACACATTGTGGTCGTTCTTCTTGATGTCTGGATGCAAATCACACAATTCAAGTGATCTATTCCTAGTACGTGTGTGTAACTCTAACTCGGGATCTGAGGCATATGATTCTCCTGCATATGTGATAAGTGCTTTGTTCTGTTAGTAAATCTTGTTGTAGCTTTGCAGGTAGAGATGTTTCTAGAAAATCATCAATCATCACATGCATATACAAGAAATCTTCAGAGAAGAGCAGCCAACTAAGTTTTCATTCATATGTACCGCAGTTAGAGTTACCATTGACCAAGTTATGTTGAGTAGCATACTCAAGAAATTATATTCACTATGCTTCGAACCCTGAACTAAAAGGAGAACTTATTCAATCATATTTACACTCATGCTAATTTTGGGGGCTTAAAAACTCCACGACTCCATTAACAGTCTTAACACTTATAAAAAGAACATGTAGGATATATATGTATATCTAGAAGGTGATTGAAGCCTTTCTTTTGTATTGTTCAGATCTATGTTCATGATCCAAAGGAGGAAGAACATGAATAATTATTTTCTTGATATCGTACTTTTATCCTAGAGAATAATTAGACAGCCTTGGCCTTTTCTCCTTTGCACCTCCACGCCTCCATACAAGTTCTGGCAGAATTTCTCTTCCAATGGCAGTACCTTCTCATTATGTTTGCTGCCCACCAATAGCAAGAATTGTGCTAATCCGTCGAGATTAATTTCTTGAAGTACGTTTTGATGAACACTCGATGCACAATATGGATCTTAGGATGGAGCTGTCCTCAACATGCATGCACGTACATAGCAGGCAATAAAACTAACTTATTCCTCGTGTGAAAAACCTGGCTACGATATCTAATTGATTCACGATCAGCCCCTAACCCACGCCCATATAAAACTTGGCACTCTCGAAATCTTACAGCTTAGACTACATACGTACCCAGCTGCCCATTACTTCTGTCTTCCGGCCAGACGTGCATGCAACAGATGAACCTAGTCATGAATATGTACGCCATTAATCTCAACGGGGCTAATAATTTCAAGGAGCGAGGAAGTAAACAAAAAAATATAGTATGTATAGGTATAAAACTAATCAAGAGCAAGAGCTCGCTGGTCATTCTTTGAGATTAACAGCCAATTAAGCGGCCGTGGGATCTACGATGGCGAGGCACTATTTTTTCCTAGTCAGTTCTAGTAGGTCCTGAAGGAAATTGTGGATGAATGGCGGAGGGTCGGATGATCAGCTGAGGGTTGCCAGATAAACTCAGCGGAGACGGGGCGGAAAAACCGTGGTCACTGAAGTGCAGATGATCAGCTGAGGGCAGCGAGGCAAACTCGGCGGCGGCGGTGTGCACACAAGCTAGGTCATCCGATTTTTTCCTTTTGTTTTCTCTTGACTGTGGAGGCTAACAGACTTTTGTGATGTATAATCTCTTTCTAGCTATACAAATTGAATGGGTAGGGTAAAATTTTGTGTAGGGCATCGGCAGGAGTATGTAGTCCTATTCATTTGCCCCTTTATATTTTCAATTCTAAACTTTGATGAGAGATGTGTAAGCTCCTGATGGATACGTGAGGGAGATTGGTCTTTTTTTACTTGGATGATTGACATGTGAGGGATATTGCCTTCTTTTTTATCTTTCCTGGGTGGATACGTGAGAGGTAGGTTTTCTTTCTTGGGACACGTGAGACGGTGAGAGTTGATGGACTCAAGTAAGGGAAATACTAATCTACGATATGGACCTGTTTTTTTTTTTGTTCTTTGTTTTTACGATGGCATAGATGAATCCTGGAGACGTGTCAAGACATTTTCTACGTAATGGCAATGATGGGTAATTTAGAGATGATTACCTTTAAAGTAAATCCAACGGCTGTGATTCTCATTTACATAATTAAAGGCCGGATATTTCTAATTATTGTGGAATTTTCTAGCCTATATATCTTTTATTTGGTTAGCCTGTAAAGCACTTTTTATATATAATAGATAGATTCTAAAGAGTGTGTTGTCTTGACCTTGTAATTTTGTTGTCAAACAAGAACATGTAGTTTTGCAATTTCACTGTTGGAAGTTTGCACATATGTTTCTCGGTGATTGTATTTATGTGTCCTTATCCGACAACCTATGTTTAGCAAATAATTACAACCTTCAATGCTGCTTAGCATATTTTTAGCCATTAGCTTTGTTTTTTATATGTTTGGAGTATTTGCATGTGCTTTAGTAACACATAACCTTTCATATTGTTGCATAATAATTGATGTCTATCTTAAACAGAACCCTTCGTTAATTATTACCCTGGAGTATTGTATTGTGTTCACCACACATTTACACATGTTCTCAACTGTGCCCGTGGAATGAAGGATGGCCTACGAATGACATTACCAAAAAATATGATTATTCTTTAGAGGACATGATAGATGGTTCCGCTTTGATCCCACGGGCATCTATATAAGGAGTTCTCGTACCATCCTTCGAACCACAACTCATATCTTGATCAAGATCAATATATTAGGACAGATACTTCTAGTTGTATGATTCATTTGTAGGGCTCGGTTAGCTAGGAGTGAGGTGTGTCCATTTATTATTTCAAACTTAATCATATTATTAGGATGTCATTTAGTTTCAGATTTTCGGACAGTGGTTGTTGCATTTTCTGATTTAAATTATTAACTTGTGAAGAAGCCAAACCCTTCTAAGTAGAGAAGACTTATCATAAACTTTGAGTTTGGTTTCATAAATCGCAGGCTATATGTTGGTTTTTATTGTAGAAAAGCAGTAAAACATGATGTCCCGATCTTTGCAATTGGCAAATTCAAAAATTTACACACATATATAGATCACTACAGCAATAACAAGTGCCACTTTCTGTTTCTGAGGAAAGAAATTGGTTCCAATTAAACATGTGTCGCTTTTAATTTAGGAAATTCTTAGAGCATGTATTCAGTGGCATGTAGCCTAAAAGTTTTTTTGAATTTAATTTTTACATCCACCGAATCTTTTAGTTCATCCCACAAGTTGTCAACAATATCCTTCCTATAAAAAAAATGCATGCCTATATATTCACACTTATAATAGAGAGAGGAGTGGGATGCGGTAGGAAATGCAACCTCTTGGGTGCGGCTAATGTCACCGGAGGCGAGTTGCACCGAGACAACAGCATCGAGCCTGACATGGGATGAGGAAGATGGTGGTGGGGTTGGCTGACGTTGTCTCCAATGGCACAAAATGCATATATTGGAGGGATTGCCGTTGAGAGTTGGATTGATGGTTCCAAATTGGATGCACTTCAACCCATATAAGGTGTTTCTATCCCCACTTTCTGATAACAACTCCTATTTTGCGCAAGATGAATAAATAAAGTGAGATTCTTCTTGTCATATATACAAATAGTGATGAAACACTACAGATTTGCTCCAATTTAAGTATTCCAAAGTGAGGGAGGAGGCCGACTGTAAGGAATTTCAAGGATTAGGATAAGCAGCAAATGTTGTCTTTGTTGGAAAAGGATGTTGTCCAGTTAGAGAGATACTGCTCATTAACCTGTGCATCTGCACGGTCTAGCTACATCGTAGACTACTATTTAATTAGTATGTGCAAAATTCATGTATTTAGAACTATAGAAAAACATGATCATTTCGCTTTAAAAAGTTGGAAGGATAATATTGATCTTACACTTTAGAAACATTCATATTAAAACTAAGTAAATGTTGATGTATAGTTGGCTACAACCATGATATCCATCAACAACGCAATGATTTAGATGCATTGAGAAATTGACCATGATGAATCCACGAAATTTGCACATTTTATCAATTTCTAAGGATTCATGTGGATCATGGTATGTTCAAATATTTTAAAACATAGTTAGACGTTTTAACAATATCCAAAACTGTTTGGTAAAAAAAGATCTCTTTAGTCTGCATGTCACTTTGCTTTTCTAAGTACATTAACCATAAGTATTCAGTGCATTTTATTGGTGCTTATAAGATCAATACATACCATATACTATTGCCAACTTTCAGACTTGATGATCATGTCTACCTATGTTGACTGCCCACCGTTCTTTGCCACAAACAAATTCATCATGAAACGTGCATGAGGCATGTGCACATATTTTCCCCCAACTTTAACTTGCATCTCTGGTAGTAAAGAAATTGTTTGCTCCGGTAGGGATTTTATCATGCACCTAGCGAACAAATCAGCAAATATATAGCCTGAGAAACATAGTCTATTAGTTTACATATGCTTCTCAAAAATACTGTATAGGGAAATATTATCTAAGTAAAATTGGACTCTGCAAGATGGAAACGTGGATCACAAATCTAGCAATAGACATATCCGTGACATAGAGATTAAGATACCACAGCGACATGATGTACAAGCAATATGCTTATTAGCTAATCTAAGATCCAGGTGGTACAAAAATATTAATGCGGCCACTCTAAAAGAATCAGCTGAGGAGGTGGGATTTCACCTTGGACTGGTGACTACATGGATCACCACCATGCGATCTTGTCCTGGAGCTTATTAGCCCAGGATCAAGTTGTGTTGCATATTGTTGGATCCAGGAGGAAAAGATAGGCCAGTATATAAGATGATGGCAAGTTGGCAACATAGTTAGGTCAAGGCTTGACTTGACAATGGCGTGGTTGAGGCATAGAGATTGGTGCGAGATGAAGCGAGGATAGGGGGTTGAGGCATGCATGTAACATTGGTCCCAATTTTTATCCATAGCCCACTACAAAGACTATTTCTCACATCCAAACTAAGGAGTAGTTACGTGAGATAGGCGGAGATAGATGAGATATTGACGACCACATCTGTGGACCAAGAAGATACCATCGCCACAAAACACAATGCTGGTGTTCCTACCGTTTCTCCAGCAAGAGGGCATCGGTGCAGGGCTGCTAGCAACCATATGTGCTTCCATCTATCTTCTCTCCCTTAATTAGATTAACTCCAGCAGTTGATGGCGTCCGATTCCATGCCAGGAAAAGCTGGAGAAGGAGGTCGGATGGGAGTCCTAGTCCCATAGAGATTGGTGCATCAGCCTATGACAGTGACCTGATGTGCCTTGCACATGGCGGTCCTGGCAGAGGCTCGATCAAGTGGTTTATCAATGGAACGCAGCGAAGATCAGAAGACGAAGATCGATCGTGATGTTGTGGAGAGATTGAGAGGATTCCAACTTTTGAGGGAGCTCGTGGACTTCTGGAGAAGTTCAGAGGATTCCCACTTTTGAGGGAGATTGATTACGTTGAAAGGAGCTATCTCAATTGTTCATTTTTTATCCAACGGATGCTTACAGCTTAAACCCGGGGATTAACATGGTAACTCGTATGGTGCCTCCAATTAGTAAATATAAGATCTTGTGGTGGAGAATCACATAGCAACAATAGTGCATCCAATGCTTTGAGAAGCTCAAGGAAGAGAGCACGGGTGGTGGCTAGGTATGTCTTTATGAAAGAAGATGATCTTAACCATGAGGAGTGTAAGGAGTATTACCAAGAGGTAATTCTGGCCAAGCAAGAAATTGCACACTAGTTTCCTCTCGATTCTATGGGACCAAGCATGAAAGAGACATAATCACAATTGTGATTTTCATATCTTGAGCTCTAAGGCTAGCAAGAAATCGGATTATAAAATATCCTTGCCGAATAGTGATATTCTTTATGAGTTGGAAGTCTCCTTTTGCTTGCCATTGTACTTAGATGTGCAAATTTCGTGTGTATTCCACTTTTATACCACATGTAAATTATTACTTTACTTACTAATTCTAAAGAGTGTGTTTTCTTGACCTTATAATTTTGTTGTCAAACAAGAACATGTAGTTAAGCAATTACATTGTTGGAAGTTTGCACATATGTTTTTCAGTGATTGTATATAGGTGTCTGCATCCGACAACCTATGTGTAGCAAATAATTACAACCTTCAATGCTGCTTAGCATATTTTTAGCCAATACATGCTTATGCATTAGCTTTGCTTTATATATGTTTGGAGTATTTGCATGCACTTTAGCAACACAAGACCTTTCATGTTGTTGCATAATAATTGATGTCTATGTTAAATAGAACCATTAGTTAATTATTACCATGAAGTATTGTATTGCATTCACCAAATTTCTCACTAAAATTGCACTGACACATGTTCTTGACTATGCCCGTGGAATGAAGGATGGCCTAATAATGACATTACCAAAAAATATGATTATTCTTTAGAGGACATGATAGATGGTTACGCTTTGATCCCACGTGCATCTATATATGGAGTTGTCGTACCCTCCTTCGAACCACAACTCATATCCTGATCAAGATCAATATATTAGGCAGATAATTCAAGTTGTATGATTCATTTGTAGGGCTCAGGTAGCTGGGAGTGAGGTATGTCCATTTAATATTTCAAACTTAATCCTATTATTAGAATTTTATTTAGTTTCAGATTTTTGGAAAGTGGTTGTTACATTTTCTGATTTAAATTATTAACTTGTGAACAAGCCAAACCCTTCTAAGTAGAGAAGACTTATTGGTTTACTTATTATAAGCCTTGAGTTTGGTTTCATAAATCGCAGGCTATGTGTTGGTTTTTATTGTTGACAAGCAGTAACAATGATGTCCCGATCTTTGCAATTGGCAAATACACAAATTTACACCAATATATAGATCACTTTAGGAACAACAGGTGCCAGTTTCTGTTTCTAAGGAAAGAAATTGGTTCAAATTAAAGATGTGACACTTTTATTTTATGAAATTCTTAGAGCATCTATTCGGTAGCATGTAGCCTCGAAGTTTTTTTGAATTTAATTTTTACAACTACCGAATCTTTTAGTTCATCCCACAAGTTGTCATCAATGTCCTTACTATAAAAAATCCATGCCCATGAATTCACATTTGGCAATACAGAGAGGTGTGAGATGCGGTAGGAAATGCAACCTCTTGGGTGCGGATAATGTCGCCGGAGGAGTGTTGCACCGAGACAACGGCGTCAAGCCTGGCATGGGATGAGGAAGGCGGTGGTGGGGGTTGGCGGACGTTGTCTCTGGTGGTACAAAATGCATATATGGGAGGGATGCCCTTGAGAGATGGATTGATGGTTACAATTTGGATGCACTTACACCTATATAAGGTGTTTCTATCCCCACTTTCTGATAGCAACTCCTATTTTGAGCAAGATGAATATACGAAGTGAGATTCTTCTTGTCATATATACATATAGTGATGAAACACTCTAGATTCGCTCCAATTTAAGTATGCCAAAGAGAGGGAGGAGGCCGACTGTGAGGAATTTCAAGGATTAGGAGAAGCAGCAAATGATATCTTTGTTGGAAAAGGATGTTGTCCAGTTAGAGAGATATCTTGCGGTGGAGAATTGTGACGCCCCCGATTTGACCGTACACTAATCATGCACGCAAATGTGTACGATCAAGATCAAGGACTCACGGGAAGATATCACAACACAACTCTACAAATAAAATAAGTCATACAAGCATCATATTACAAGCCAGGGGCCTCGAGGGCTCGAATACAAGAGCTCGATCATAGACGAGTCAGCGGAAGCAACAATATCTGAGTACAGACATAAGTTAAACAAGTTTGCCTTAAGAAGGCTAGCACAAACTGGGATACAGATCGAAAGAGGCGCAGGCCTCCTGCCTGGGATCCTCCTAACTACTCCTGGTCGTCGTCAGCGGGCATCACGTAGTAGTAGGCACCTCCGGTGTAGTAGGGGTCGTCGTCGACGGTGGCGTCTGGCTCCTGGGCTCCAACATCTGGTTGCGACAACCAGGTAGAAGGGATAGAGGGAAAGAAGGAGAAAGCAACCGTGAGTACTCATCCAAAGT
>NC_053028.1:692332114-692441105 GCF_003073215.2 Triticum urartu
GACGCATTTTTCCGATTTGGGTTCGAGCTTTTCAGGTTGAAGTTTCCTGACATAAGCATCGCATCCCCAAACTTTTAGAAACGACAGCTTAGGTTTCTTCCCAAACCATAATTCAAACGGTGTCGTCTCAACGGATTTCGACGGAGCCCTATTTAAAGTGAATGCGGCAGTCTCTAAAGCATAGCCCCAAAAAGATAACGGTAAATCGGTAAGAGACATCATAGATCGCACCATATCTAATAGAGTGCGATTACGACGTTCGGACACACCATTACGCTGAGGTGTTCCAGGCGGCGTGAGTTGTGAAACTATTCCACATTTTCTTAAGTGTGTGCCAAATTCGTGACTCAAGTATTCTCCTCCACGATCTGATCGTAGAAACTTGATTTTTCTGTCACGTTGATTCTCAACTTCACTCTGAAATTCTTTGAACTTTTCAAAGGTTTCAGACTTGTGTTTCATTAAGTAGACATACCCATATCTACTTAAGTCATCAGTGAGGGTGAGAACATAACGATAGCCACCGCGAGCCTCAACACTCATTGGACCGCACACATCAGTATGTGTGATTTCCAATAAGTTGGTTGCTCGCTCCATTGTTCCTGCGAACGGAGTCTTGGTCATTTTACCCATGAGGCATGGTTCGCACGTGTCAAATGATTCATAATCAAGAGACTCTAAAAGTCCATCTGCATGGAGCTTCTTCATGCGTTTGATACCTATGTGACCAAGGTGGCAGTGCCACAAGTATGTGGGACTATCGTTATCAACTTTACATCTTTTGGTATTCACACTATGAATATGTGTAATATTACGTTCGAGATTCATTAAGAATAAACCATTGACCATCGGAGCATGACCATAAAACATATCTCTCATATAAATAGAACAACCATTATTCTCAGATTTAAATGAGTAGCCATCTCGTATTAAACGAGATCCTGATACAATGTTCATGCTCAAACTTGGCACGAAATAACAATTATTGAGGTTTATAACTAATCCCGTAGGTAAATGTAGAGGTAGCATGCCGACGGCGATCACATCGACCTTGGAACCATTCCCGACGCGCATCGTCACCTCGTCCCTCCCCAGTCTCTGTTTATTCTGCAGCTCCTGCTGTGAGTTACAAATATGAGCAACAGCACCGGTATCAAATACCCAGGAGTTACTACGAGTACTGGTAAGGTACACATCAATTACATGTATATCACATATACCTTTTGTTTTGCCGGCCTTCTTGTCCGCTAAGTATTTGGGGCAGTTCCGCTTCCAGTGACCCTTCCCTTTGCAATAAAAGCACTCTGTCTCAGGCTTGGGTCCATATTTTGACTTCTTCTTCCCAGCAGCTTGCTTGCCGGGCGCGGCAACTTCCTTGCCGTCCTTCTCAAAGTTCTTTTTACCCTTGCCCTTATTGAACTTAGTGGTTTTATTGACCATCAACACTTGATGTTCCTTCTTGACTTCTACCTCTGCTGATTTCAGCATTGCAAATACTTCAGGAATGGTCTTTTCCATCCCCTGCATATTGAAGTTCATCACAAAGCTCTTGTAGCTTGGTGGAAGCGACTGGAGGATTCTGTCAATGACCGCATCATCCGGGAGATTAACTCCCAGCTGAGTCAAGCGGTTATGTAACCCAGACATAGTGAGTATGTGCTCACTGACAGAACTATTTTCCTCCATCTTACAGCTGAAGAATTTGTCGGAGACTTCATATCTCTCGACCCGGGCATGAGCTTGGAAAACCATTTTCAGCTCTTCGAACATCTCATATGCTCCATGTCTCTCAAAATGCTTTTGGAGCCCCGGTTCTAAGCTCTAAAGCATGCCGCACTGAACGAGGGAGTAGTCATCAGTACGTGTCTGCCAAGCATTCATAGCGTCTTGGTTCTGTGGGACGGGTGGATCACCTAGCGGTGCTTGTACGACATAATCTTTCTTGGCAGCTATGAGGATGATCCTCAGGTTCCGGACCCAGTCCGTATAGTTGCTGCCATCGTCTTTCAGCTTGGTTTTCTCTAGGAACGCATTGAAATTGAATACAACGTTGGCCATTTGATCTACAAGACATATTGTAAAGATTTTAGACTAAGTTCATGATAATTAAGTTCATCTAATCAAATTATTAATGAACTCCCACTTAGATAGACATCCCTCTTCCAGTCATCTAAGTATAACATGATCCGAGTTGGCTAGGCCGTGTCCGATCATCACGTGACACGGACTAGTCAACGTCGGTGAACATCTTCATGTTGATCGTATCTTCTATACGACTCATGCTCGACCTTTCGGTCTTCTGTGTTCCGAGGCCATGTCTATGCACATGCTAGGCTCGTCAAGTCAACCTAAGTGTATTGCGTGTGTAAATCTGTCTTACACCCGTTGTATGTGAACGTAAGGATCTATCACACCCGATCATCACGTGGTGCTTCGAAACGACGAACTGTAGCAACGGTGCACAGTTAGGGGGAACACTTTCTTGAAATTATTATGAGGGATCATCTTATTTACTACCGTCGTTCTAAGCAAACAAGATGCAAAACATGATAAACATCACATGCAATCAAATAATAATAGTGACATGATATGGCCAATATCACATAGCTCCTTTGATCTCCATCTTGGGGCTCCATGATCATCCTGTCACCGTCATACTCATCGACATGTAAGTTGTGATTCCTTGTACAATAGCATGAACATCTCATACATCACATATAGATCATTCATCATTCATCACAACTTTGGCCATATCAAATCACATAGCATACCCTGCAAAAACAAGTTAGACGTTCTCTAATTGTTGTTTGCATGTTTTACGTGGCTGCTATGGGTTTCTAGCAAGAACATTTCTTACCTACGCAAAGACCACAACGTGATATGCCAATTGCTATTTACCCTTCATAAGGACCCTTTTCATCGAATCCGATCCGACTAAAGTAGGAGAGACAGACACCCGCTAGCCACCTTATGCAACTAGTGCATGTCAGTCGGTGGAACCTGTCTCACGTAAGAATACGTGTAAGGTCGGTTCGGGCCGCTTCATCCCACGATGCCGCCGAATCAAGATAAGACTAGTAACGGCAAGCATATTGAACAAAATCAACGCCCACAACTACTTTGTGTTCTACTCGTGCAAGAGAACTACGCATAAACCTAGCTCATGATGCCACTGTTGGGGAACGTTGCAGAAAACAAAAATTTTCCTACGGTTTCACCAAGATCCATCTATGAGTTCATCTAGCAACGTGTGATTAGATGCATCTACGTACCTTGTAGATCGCGAGCGGAAGTGTTCAAAGAACGGGGATGATGTAGTCGAACACGACGTGATTCAAATCACCGATGATCTTAGCACCGAACGGACGATGCCTCCGCGTTCAACACACGTACGGAACGGATGACGTCTCCTCCTTTCTTGATCCAGCAAGGGGGGAAGAGAGGTTGATGAAGATCCAGCAGCACGACGGCGTGGTGGTGGATGCAGGGCGTCACAGTAGCAGGGCTTCGCCTATACTACGAGAGAGAGACGTAACGGGGAGAGAGGAAGCACCAAAGGCTGAGGTATGAAGTCCCTCCTCTCCCCCACTATATATAGGAGGGCCAAGGGGGGGTGGTGCGCAGCCTAGGAGATCCAATCTCCTAGGTGCGGCGGCCAGGGGAGGGTTTCCCTCCCCCCCAAGGCACCTCGGGGTGCCTTCCACCACTTGGACTCCTCCGTGGTGGAAACCCTAGGCACATGGGCCTAGTAGGGCTGGTGCCCTTGGCCCATATAGGCCAAGGCGCACCCCCTACAGCCCATGTGGCCCCCCGGGACAGGTGGCCCCACCCGGTGGGCCCCCGGGACCCCTCCGGTGGTCCCGGTACAATACCGAGAACCCCGAAACTTGTCCCGATGGCCGAAACAGCACTTCCTATATATAATTCTTTACCTCTGGACCATTCCAGAACTCCTCGTGACGTCCGGGATCTCATCCGGGACTCCGAACAACATTCGTATTACTGCATATACATATCTTCATAACCCTAGCGTCACCGAACCTTAAGTGTGTAGACCCTACGGGTTCGGGAGACAAGCAGACATGACCGAGACGACTCTCCGGTCAATAACCAACAGCGGGATCTGGATACCCATGATGGCTCCCACATGCTCCACGATGATCTCATCGGATGAACCACGATGTCGAGGATTAATCAACCCTGTATACAATTCCCTTTGTCAATCGGTATGTTACTTGCCCGAGACTCGATCGTCAGTATCCCAATACCTTGTTCAATCTCGTTACCGGCAAGTCACTTTACTCGTACCGTAATGCATGATCCCGTGATCAACCACTTGGTCACCTTGATCTCATAATGATGATGCATTACCGAGTGGGCCCAGTGATACCTCTCCGTTATATGGAGTGACAAATCCCAGTCTCGATCCGTGTCAACCCAACAGACACTTTCGGAGATACCTGTAGTGCACCTTTATAGTCACCCAGTTACGTTGTGACGTTTGATACACCCAAAGCACTCCTACGGTATCCGGGAGTTACACGATCTCATGGTCAAAGGAAAAGATACCTGACATTGTTGACATTGGAAAAGCTCTAGCAAACGAACTACACGATCTTTGTGCTATGCTTAGGATTGGGTCTTGTCCATCACATCATTCTCCTAATGATGTGATCCCGTTATCAATGACATCCAATGTCCATAGCCAGGAAATCATGACTATCTGTTGATCAACGAGCTAGTCAACTAGAGGCTTACTAGGGACATATTATGGTCTATGTATTCACACGTGATTACGATTTCCGGATAAATATAGCATGAATAAACAATTATCATGAACAAAGAAATATAATAATAATCTTTTATTATTGCCTCTAGGGCATATTTCCAACAGTCCAACAGTAACAATACCGCCCTCGTCCGTCTTCTTCTTAAAGATCCATTTTTCTCTATGGCTTGCCGATCAACGGGCAAGTCCACCGAAGTGCACACTTTGTTCTGATACATGGATCATATCTCGGATTTCATGGCTTGTAACCATTTGTCGGAATACGGGCCCACCATCGCTTCTCCATTGTTGTCCAACAACATGACATCTAAGACAGGATCACCGTACCACTCAGGAGTAGTACATATCCTTGTCGACCTACGAGGTTCGATATCAACTTGATCCGAAACTTCATGATCACTATCATTGGTTTCCTCTTCAACAGTCGTAGGTTCCACAGAAACATCTTTCTGTGTTGTACTACTCTCCGATTGAAGTGAGGGTTCGACAACCTCATCAAGTTCTATCTTCCTCCCACTCAATTCTTTCGAGAGAAACTCCTCTTGAGAAAGGACCCGTTCTTGGCGACAAACATTTTTGCCCTTGGATCTGAGATAGAAGGTATACCCAACTGTTACCTTTGGGTATCTCATGAAGATGTGTTTGTCCGCTTTGGGTTCGAGCTTCTCCGGCTGAAGCCCTAAGCATCGCATCCCCAAACATTAAGAAACGACAACTTTGGTTTCCTGCCAAACCAATGTTCATATGACGTTGTCTCAACGGACTTAGATGGTGTCCTATCTAAAGTGAATGCAGCTGTCTCTAATGCATAACCTCAAAATGAAAAACGGTAGATCGGTAAGAGACATCATAGATCGCACCATATCTCATAAGGTTCGATTACGACGTCTGGACACACTATTACAACTGTGGTGTTCCAGGTGGCTTCAACTGTGAAACAATTCCACAATGTCTTAAGTGATTTGCCAAACTCATAACTCAGAAAATCCCCTTTTGATCAGATCGTAGGAACATGATCTTATTGTTATGATGATTCTTAACTTCACTCTGAAATCGCTTGAACTTTTCAAACGTTTTAGACTTGTGCTTCATTAAGTAGATATACCTATATCTACCCAAATCGTCAGTGAAGATAAGAAAATAGCGATATCCACCGCACGCTTCAATTCTCATTGGATCACACGCATCAGCATGCATGATTTCCAACAAGTCACTTGCCCGTTTCATTGTACCTGAAACGGGGTCTTAGTCATCCTACCCATGAGGCATGGCTCGCATGTGTCAAGTGATTCAAAATCAAGTGACTCCAAACATCCATCGACATGGAGTTTCTTCATGCATCTTACGCCAATATGACCTAAGCGGCAGTGCCACGAGAAAGTGGTACTATCATTATTAACTCTACATCTTTTGGCGTGAACATGTGTATTACCATGACCGAGATTCAATGAACCATTCACATAGGGTGCATGACCATGAAAGGTATCATTCATGTAAACAGAATAACCATTATTCTCTAACTTAAATGAATGACCGTATTGCAATGAACATGATCTAATCATATTCATGCTCAACGTAGACACCTGATAACATTTATCTATGTTCAATACTAATCCTGAAGGCAGATGGAGCGTGCGATGGTGATCTCATCAACTTTGGAAACACTTCCAACACACATCGTCACCTCGCTCTTTAGCCAGTCTCCGTTTAGTCCGTAGCTTTTGCTTCAAGTTACCAATAATAGTAACTAAACCGGTATCCAATACCCAGGTGCTACCAGGAGTACTAGTGAGGTATACATTTAATAACACGTATATACTTTGTTGAAGTTGCCAGCCTTCTTATCTACCATGCATTTGGGGTAGTTCCGCTACCAGTGACCGTTCCCCTTACAATAGAAGCACTTAGTCTCGGGTTTGGGTTCAACCTTGGGTTCCTTCACTAGAGCGGCAACTGGTTTGCCATCCATGAAGTTTCCCTTCTAGCCCTTGCCCTTCTTGAAACCAGTGGTCTTGTTAAACCATCAACACTTGATGCTCCTTCTTGATTTCTACCTTTTGCGGTCTTAAGCACCGCGAACAGCTCCGCGATCAACTCCATCCCTTGCATGTCATAGTTCATCACGAAGATCTAGTAGCTTAGTGATAGTGGCTAGAGAACTCTATCAATCACTATCTTATCTGGAAGTTTAACTCCCACTGCTTTAAGTGATTGAAGCACCCAGACATTCTGAGCACATGCTCACTAGCTGAGCTATTCTCCTCCATCTTGTTGGCAAAAGAACTTGTCAGAGGTCTCACACCTCTCAACACGGGCATGAGCCTGAAATCCCAATTTCAGCTCTTGGAACATCTCATATGTCTTATGGCGTTCAAAACATCATTGGAATCCCGATTCTAAGCCGTAAAGTATGGTGCACTAAACTATATCATGGCATTTCCATAGCCATTCCGAGATATAATGCCATGCAACTTTCCACCGTTCCGTTCATGACACATTCCATCATTGTCATATTGCATATCCCGTTACACCGCCGGATGCATTCACATAGAGTCATATTTTGTTCTAAGTATCGAGTTGTAATTGTTGAGTTGTAAGAAAAATAAAATTGTGATGATCATCATTATTAGAGCATTGTCCCAGTGAGGAAAGTATGATGGAGACTATGATTCCCCCATAAGTTGAGATGAGACTCCAGACGAAAAATAAATAAAAGAGGCCAAAGAATCCCAAACAAAAGAGGCCATAAAAAAAGAGAAAAGGCCCAAATAGAAAAAAATATATATAAAAAAATGATGAGAGAAAAAGAGAGAAGGGACAATGTTACTATCCTTTTACCACACTTGTGCTTCAAAGTAGCACCATGATCTTCATAGTAGAGAGTCTCTCATGTTATCACTTTCATATACTAGTGGGAATTTTACATTATAGAACTTGGCTTGTATATTCCAGTGAGGAGCTTCCTCAAATTGCCCTAGGTCTTCATGAGCAAGCAAGTTGGATGCACACCCACTTAGTTTCTTTTTGAGCTTTCATATACTTATAGCTCTAGTGCATCCACTGCATGGCAATCCCTACTCACTCACATTGACATCTATTGATGGGCATCTCCATAGCCCGTTGATACGCCTAGTTGATGTGAGAGTATCTTATCCTTTTTATCTTCTCCACAACCACCATTCTATTCCACCTATAGTGCTAAATCCATGGCTCACGCTCATGTATTGCATGAAGATTGAAAAAGTTTTGAAAAGGTTAGAGTATGAAACAATTGCTTGGCTTGTCATCGGGGTTGTGCATGATTTAAATATTTTGTGTGGTGAAGATAGAGCATAGCCAGACTATATGATTTTGTAGGGATAACTTTCTTTGGCCCACGTATGCCTCCGGGGCCCGTGGCCCCTCCCGGTGGTCCCGGTACACTACCGGTGATGCCCGGAACACTTCCGGTGGCCAAAACTATACTTCCTATATATCAATCTTTACCTCCGGACCATTCTGAAACTCCTCGTGACGTCCGAGATCTCATCCGAGACTCCGAACAACATTTGGTAACCGCGTACATACTTTCCCTATAACCCTAGCATCATCGAACCTTAAGTGTGTAGACCCTACGGGTTCGGGAACCATGCAGACATGACCGAGACAACTCTCCGGCCAATAACCAACAGCGGGATCTGGATACCCATGTTGGCTCCCGCATGTTCCATGATGATCTCATCGGATGAACCACGATGTCGAGTATTCAATGAACCCCGTATTCAATTCCCTTTGTCTATCTGTATTGTACTTGCCCGAGATTCGATCGTCGGTATCCCGATACCTTGTTCAATCTCTTTACCGGCAAGTCTCTTTACTCGTTCCATAACACCTCATCCCGTGATCAACTCCTTGGTCACATTGTGCACATTATGATGATGTCCTACCGAGTGGGCCCAGAGATACCTCTCCGTTTACACGGAGTGACAAATCCCAGTCTCGATTCGTGCCAACCCAACAGACACTTTCGGATATACCTGTAGTGTACCTTTATAGCCACCAAGTTACGTTGTGACGTTTGGCACACCCAAAGCACTCCTACGGTATCCGGGAGTTGCACAATCTCATGGTCTAAGGAAATGATACTTGACATTAGAAAAGCTTTAGCAAACGAACTACACGATCTTGTGCTAGGCCTAGGATTGGGTCTTGTCCATCACATCATTCTCCTAATGATGTGATCCCGTTATCAACGACATCCAATGTCCATGGTCAGGAAACTGTAACCATCTATTGATCAACGAGCTAGTCAACTAGAGGCTTACTAGGGACATGGTGTTGTCTATGTATCCACACATGTATCTGAGTTTCCTATCAATAAAATTCTAGCATGGATAATAAACGATTATCATGAACAATGAAATATAATATAATAATAACTAATTTATTATTGCCTCTAGGGCATATTTCCAACAGTTGCAGATTGGCGGCTTGATGCAGGTTTGCTACGTTGGTTTAGTGTAGACGCGCGCCATATGCATGGTGCGCAATCTCGCTCGCTCGGTGCAGTTTGCCGGCTCGGTGCAGATCGCTGTTGGCGTAGTCCAGAGCAGAAGCAGCCGATGTAGACGCGTGCAATCCTTGGTGTCGCTGCACGTACGTGGTTATTTTGTCGGTGTTGTTGATGAAGTGGCTCGTGGCTGTTTGAGCGGACGCAAGTTAGAGCATCTCCAGCCGCGCCCCCAACAGGCCCTCCCCAGGCGTTTTTGCCGTGCCGGCGCCGAAAAAACGGCCCAGTCGCGCCCCAGAAGCCCGTTTTTCGCCGGCTTGGGCTGAAACTGGTGCCGACGGACCCAGGCCGAACCCGGCGCCTTGGGGGCGCCTGGGGCGCCAGCACAAGCGAAAAGGGCGCGTGGGTCTGCCTTGTCGGCGAGTCGAGTGCCTCTTCCCGCTGTTTCTTCCCGCTTTTTCCCCACTTCCCTCCCATACTCTTGCTTCCTCCCGCCAATCTCCCTCCCGCTCGCCTCCTAGCTGGCCGTCATGCCACCGAAGAGGTACGTCGCCCCCCGCGCGGAGGCAACCGCGACCGCCTCCGTCGCCCAGCCGAAGCAGAGGAAGCCGAGGGCGCCGCCGACCAAGCCACCGGACATGTCAAACGCCGAGTGGAGGCTGGAAGTTTAGCGACGGGAGGCTGTCACCGCCGATCGGCGGAACAGGGCCATCGCCAAGAAGGCCCGTGACAACGCGGCGCGCGTGGCTGCGGCTGCCTCATCGGCGGACCAAGCTGAGGCCGAGGCGAGTCGCGCGGGGATGATGAATCCACCCGGAAGCCACGCCCAGTACGTGCCCTGGGGCCAGCAAGGTGTCGGCTCTCCGCGGCCATGGGGATCTGATATGTCTCCAACGTATCTATAATTTTTGATTGCTCCATGCTATATTATCTACTGTTTTGGACTATATTGGGCTTTATTTTCCATTTTTATATTATTTTTGGGACTAACCTATTAACCGGAGGCCCAGCCCAGAATTGTTGTTTTTTTGCCTATTTCAGTGTTTCGGAGAAACATAATATCAAACAGAGTCCAAACGGAATAAAGTCTTCAGGAACATGATTTTCTCACCAAACGTGATCCAGGAGACTTGGACCCTACTCCAAGGAGTCAAAGAGGAGGTCACCAGGGTGGGGGGCGCCCCCCCTAGGGCGCGCCCCCTGCCTCGTGGGCCCCTCGATGCTCCACCGACGTACTCCTTCCTCCTATTTATACACACGTACCCCCAAACATTCAGAACAGGAGCTAAAAACCTAATTCCACCGCTGCAACTTTCTGTATCCACGAGATCCCATCTTGGGGCCTGTTCCGGAGCTCCGGAAGAGGGCCGTCATCACGGAGGGCTTCTACATCATCCTAGCCCCTCCGATGAAGTGTGAGTAGTTTACCTCAGACCTTCGAGTCCATAGTTAGTAGCTAGATGGCTTCTTCTCTCTTTTTGGATCTCAATACAAAGTTCTCCCCCTCTCTTGTGGAGATCTATTCGATGTAATCTTCTTTTTGCGGTGTGTTTGTTGAGACCGATGAATTGTGGGTTTATGATCAAGTCTATCTATGAATAATATTTGAATCTTCTCTGAATTCTTTTATGTATGATTGGTTATCTTTGCAAGTCTCTTCGAATTATCCGTTTTGTTTGGCCAACTAGATTGGTAGTTCTTGCCATGGGAGAAGTGCTTAGCTTTGGGTTCGATCTTGCGGTGTCCTTTCCCAGTGACAGAAGGGGCAGCAAGGCACGTATTGTATCGTTGCCATCGAGGATAACAAGATGGGGTTTATTTCATATTGCATGAATTTATCTCTCTACATCATGTCATCTTGCTTAAGGCGTTACTCTATTTTTAACTTAATACTCTAGATGCATGCTGGATAGCGGTCGATGAGTGGAGTAATAGTAGTAGATGCAGAATCGTTTCGATCTACTTGTCACGGACGTGATGCCTATATACATGATCATGCCTAGATATTCTCATATCTATGCTCAATTCTGTCAATTGCTCAATAGTAATTTGTTCACCCACCATAGAATACTTATGCTCTTGAGAGAAGGCACTAGTGAAACCTATGGCCCCCGGGTTTATTCTCATCATATCAATCTCCATCACTTTAATTTTGCTTTGCTTTTTTACTTTGCCTTTACTTTTTACTTTGCATCTTTATACCAAAAATACCAAAAATATTATATCTATCAGATCTCACTCTCGTAAGTGACCGTGAAGGGATTGACAACCCCTAATCACGTTGGTTGCGAGTAGCTATCGTTTTGTGCAGGTACGAGGGACTTGAGCGTGGCCTCCTACTGGATGGATACCTTGGTTCTAAAAAACCGAGGGAAATACTTACGCTAACTCTGCACAACATCATCCTTTCCTCTTCGGGGAAAACCAACGCAAGCTCAAGACGTAGCAAGAAAGGATTTCTGGCGCCGTTGCCGGGGAGTCCTACGCAAAAAAGTCAACATACCAAGTACCCATCACAATCCCTATCTCTCGCATTACATTATTTGCCATTTGCCTCCTCGTTTCCTCTCCCCCACTCACCCTTGCCGTTTATTCGCCCTCTCTCTATATCCTCCCTCTCTATTTGCCTTTTCCCTCGCCATGTCAGAACCAAAAAGAGTTGGGGGTTCTCTCCCAAGTTCTAGTGCTTTAGAACAATCCTGCTACCTTATCTAAAACTTCATAATCGGAATGCTATAGAACAACTTGCCAGAGTTATTCAATGAGAACCTTAGTAATTTTGATGAAGATGAATTCTGGAAATTTTTCGTTAATTTACTTAATGAATCTTTGAAAAGATGCTTGGGATAGGCCTGTAAGGATCCGGGCTAGCTATGTACCCAATATCAATTGAGGTTTACTTAAAAGCTTTATGTTGGGCTACCCCGCTTCGGTTCAAACAAGTTTTAGATTCTATTTTCGAAGGGGGTTTCCTTGAAGGGGACCCCATAGATACCTATGAGAGGAGGAAAACTATATTTGGGCACCCCATTAATGAGAAAGCTGAAATCACATCTCTCTTGCTTTCTTACCAAAACGAATCTATTAAAGAGATAAAAGCTAGCCTAGATACCAATTTCCGCAACATTCTTAATCTTTCTTCTACCATTAATGGACATGTACTTTTTCAAAATAGAAAGATTAATTCCATAGATAACAAGTTTGCTCTCTTTCTCTCTAAAACCAAAAATGGCAATACTTAGATCTACCCTCGCTTTTATGCCTAGCTAGGGGCATTAAACGATAGCGCTTGTTGGGAGGCAACCCAATTCTATTTTTATTCCTTGCTTTTTGCTCCTGCTTAGTAATAAATAAATTATTTAGCCTCTATTTTGGTTGTGTTTTTTGTGTTTAATTAGTGTTTGTGCCAAGTAGAACTGTTGGGAAGACTTGGGGAAAGTCTTGTTGAACTTGCTGTAAAAAACAGAAACTTTAGCGCTCACGAGAAATGCTGTCATTTTTATTTGAAGAGTTCTATTTAGTTAATTATTTTTGCAGATGATTAATAGATAAATTCCTCACGTCTAGAAATTTATCTTAGAATTTTTGGGGTTCCACATCTTGCGCTAGCTACACATTACTACAGACTGTTCTGTTTTTGACAGATTCTGTTTTTCATGTGTTGTTTGCTTATTTTGATGAATCTATGGCTAGTAAAATAGTTTATAATCCATAGAGAAGTTGTAATACAGTATATTTAACACCAATATAAATAAAGAATGAGTTCATTACAGTACCTTGAAGTGGTCTTTTGTTTTCTTTCGCTAACGGAGCTCACGAGTTTTCTATTTTGAGTTTTGTGTTGTGAAGTTTTCAAGTTTTGGGTGAATTCTTTTGATGGATTATGGAACAAGGAGTGGCAAGAGCCTAAGCTTGGGGATGCCAATGGAACCCCCAAGATAATCCAAGGACACCAAAAAGTCAAAGTTTGGGGATGCCCCGGGAGGCATCCCCTCTTTCGTCCACTTTCATCGGTAATTTACTTGGAGCTATATTTTTATTCACCAACATGATATGTGTTTTGCTTGGAGCTTCTTGTATTATTTGTGTCTTTGTGTCTTAGTATGCCACAATCATCCTTTCTGTACACACCTTTTGAGAGATCCATACATGAATTAAAATTTGATAGAATACTCTATGTGCTTCACTTATATCTTTTGAGCTAAGTAATTTTTCTCTATGTGCTTCACTTATATCTTTTGAGCGTTATAATTTTTCTCTATGTGCTTCACTTAGATCTTTTAGAGCACGGTGGTGGATTTGTTTTAAAGAAACTATTGATCTCTCATGCTTCACTTAAATTATTTTGAGAGTCTTACTAGCATGGTAATTTGCTTAATAATAATATGCTTGGTATTCAAGATTTGTGAAACTTTCTTTTGAGTGTGTTGAATACTAAGAAAAGATTGAAGCATGATAATTGTTTTGAAATATGGAGGTGATAATATTAAAGTCATGCTAGTTGAGTAGTTGTGAATTTAAAGAATACTTGTGTTAAAGTTTGTGATTCCCGTTGCATGCACGTATGGTGAACCGTTATGTGATGAAGTCGGAGCATGATTTATTTATTGATTGTCTTCCTTATGAGTGGCGGTGGGAGACGAGCCATGGTCTTTTCCTACCAATCTATCCCCCTAGGAGCATGCGCGTAATACTTTACTTTGATAACTTCTAGATTTTTGCAATAAGTATATGAGTTCTTTATGACTAATGTTGAGTCCATGGATTATACGCACTCTCACCCTTCCACCTTTGCTATCCTCTCTAATACCGCGCACCTTTCGCCGGTATCATACACCTACCATTTACCTTCCTCAAAACAGCCACCATACCTACCTATCATGGCATTTCCATAGCCATACCGAGATATAATGCCATGCAAATTTCCACCGTTCCGTTCATGACACATTCCATCATTGTCATATTGCATATCCCGGTACACCGCCGGATGCATTCACATAGAGTCATATTTTGTTCTAAGTATCGAGTTGTAATTGTTGAGTTGTAAGAAAAATAAAATTGTGATGATCATCATTATTAGAGCATTGTCCCAGTGAGGAAAGGATGATGGAGACTATGATTCCCCCATAAGTCGGGATGAGACTCCGGGCGAAAAATAAATAAAAGAGGCCAAAGAAGCCCAAATAAAAGAGGCCATAAAAAAAGAGAAAAGGCCCAAATAGAAATATATATATATATAAAAATAATGAAAGAAAAAGAGAGAAGGGACAATGTTACTATCCTTTTACCACACTTGTGCTTCAAAGTAGCACCATAATCTTCATAGTAGAGAGTCTCTCATGTTATCACTTTCATATACTAGTGGGAATTTTACATTATAGAACTTGGCTTGTATATTCCACTGAGGAGCTTCCTCAAATTGCCCTAGGTCTTCATGAGGAAGCAAGTTGGATGCACACCCACTTAGTTTCTTTTTGAGCTTTCATATACTTATAGCTCTAGTGCATCCACTGCATGGCAATCCCTACTCACTCACATTGACATCTATTGATGGGCATCTCCATAGCTCGTTGATACGCCTAGTTGATGTGAGACTATCTTCTCCTTTTTATCTTCTCCACAACCACCATTCTATTCCACCTATAGTGCTAAATCCATGGCTCACGCTCATGTATTGCATGAAGATTAAAAAAGTTTTGAAAAAGTTAGAGTATGAAACAATTGCTTGGCTTGTCATCGGGGTTGTGCATGATTTAAATATTTTGTGTGGTGAAGATAGAGCATAGCCAGACTATATGATTTTGTAGGGATAACTTTCTTTGGCCATGCTATATTATCTACTGTTTTGGATTATATTGGGCTTTATTTTCCACTTTTATATTATTTTTGGGACTAACCTATTAACCGGAGGCCCAGCCCAGAATTGCTGTTTTTTGCCTATTTCAGTGTTTCGGAGAAACAGAATATCAAACGGAGTCCACACGGAATAAAGTCTTCGGGAACGTGATTTTCTCACCGAACGTGATCCAGGAGACTTGGACCCTACTCCAGGGAGTCAAAGAAGAGGTCACGAGGGTGGGGGGCGCCCCCCAGGGCGCGCCCCCTGCCTCGTGGGCCCCTCGGTGCTCCACCGACGTACTCCTTCCTCCTATTTATATACACGTACCCCCAAACGATCAGAACAGGAGCCAAAAACCTAATTCCACCGCCGCAACTTTCTGTATCCACGAGATCCCATCTTGGGGCCTGTTCCGGAGCTCCGCCGGAAGAGGGCCGTCATCACGGAGGGCTTCTACATCATCCTAGCCCCTCCGATAAAGTGTGAGTAGTTTACCTCAGACCTTCGGGTCCATAGTTAGTAGCTAGATGGCTTCTTCTCTCTTTTTGGATCTCAATACAAAGTTCTCCCCCTCTCTTGTGGAGATCTATTCGATGTAATCTTCTTTTTGCGGTGTGTTTGTTGAGACCGATGGATTGTGGGTTTATGATCAAGTCTATCTATGAATAATATTTGAATCTTCTCTGAATTCTTTTATGTATGATTGGTTATCTTTGCAAGTCTCTTCGAATTATTCGTTTGTTTTGGCCAACTAGATTGGTAGTTCTTGCCATAGGAGAAGTGCTTAGCTTTGGGTTCGATCTTGCGGTGTCCTTTGCCAGTGACAGAAGGGGCAGCAAGGCACGTATTGTATCGTTGCCATCGAGGATAACAAGATGGGGTTTATTTCATATTGCATGAATTTATCTCTCTACATCATGTCATCTTGCTTAAGGCGTTACTCTGTTTTTAACTTAATACTCTAGATGCATGCTGGATAGCGGTCGATGAGTGGAGTAATAGTAGTAGATGCAGAATCGTTTCGATCTACTTGTCACGGACGTGATGCCTATATACATGATCATGCCTAGATATTCTCATAACTATGCTCAATTCTGTCAATTGCTCAATAGTAATTTGTTCACCCACCGTAGAATACTTATACTCTTGAGAGAAGGCACTAGTGAAACCTATGGCCCCCGGGTTTATTCTCATCATATCAATCTCCATCACTTTAATTTTGCTTTGCTTTTTACTTTGCCTTTACTTTTTTACTTTGCATCTTTATACCAAAAATATTATATCTATCAGATCTCACTCTCGTAAGTGACCATGAAGGGATTGACAACCCCTAATCGCGTTGGTTGCGAGTAGCTATCGTTTTGTGCAGGTACGAGGGACTTGAGCGTGGCCTCCTACTAGATTGATACCTTGGTTCTCAAAAACTGAGGGAAATACTTACGCTACTCTGCTGCATCATCCCTTCCTCTTCGGGGAAAACCAACGCAAGCTCAAGACGTAGCAGGATCGCCCTCGCCGGGCTACGCCGACGGGGACGCGCACGGTGGGTTCAACCCAAACGTCACCTTCCCCCATGGATACCCGGCCTAGGGCACACCCTCTCCCGCCTTCGCTGGCGTGCAGTACCCTCCATACAACTACTCGCCGCCCGCCTACGCTTCCTCCCCGACGCCCCCACTCCATCGTGGCCCGCTGCCCTTCTCGCACCTCGACGACACCGACGAGACCGAGGCCGACATGGACGACATCATCGTGGCAGGTTCGGCCGAGGCCGCCGCGTCTCCCGGGTTCGTCACCCAGGACGAGATGGTGGATCTCAACGGCGGCATGGATGACGAGCTCGGCTACGTCTACGGCGAGGACGAGCAGGAGGAGCAGGAGGAGGAGGACAAGGAGGAGGAGGAGCCGGCGCCTGTTCTGGCAAAGGGGCGCAAGAAGAAGAAGCGGGCGTCCAGGTCAGGCAAGTCGCGCATCAAGTGGGCGTCCAAGGAGGAGGAATGCCTTGCCGAAGCATGGAAAGTCGTCTGCCTCGACCCGACCACCGGCACGAACCAGAGCATCGAGATGTACTGGGACCGCATCAAGGCCGAGTTTGACGAGCGCAAACTCGTCGACCCCTACTTCAAAGGCGTCTACATGCAGCGCGGCTCCAAGGCGATAGCGAACCATTGGGGGCATATCCAGGGGGCGTGCAACAAATGGCATGGGGTTGTCGAGGAGGTCGCGTCTCGCCCGGAGAGTGGCGCCAGCATTGAGGATCAGGTATGCCACGCCGGTCTCCCGCCTCTCTTCGCTGTGTACGCCCGCCAACTGTTTGTTCCTCCGCGCAGTTGCTGCGCATATTCGCCCTGCACCGGCAGAGCAATAGCGACGCCGAATTCAAGTATCTCCACGTCTACAAGCGCATTGATAAGTGCGAGAAGTGGGCGGAAGTCCGGCGCACCCTCGACAAGACCAAGGAGACCTATAAGCCGGACGTGCCGACCCCTGGCGCATCGGAAGGGCGGCCGGACGACAACAAAGGTGTCAAGAAGAGGAAATACGCCGGCGCGGCTATCACTCGAGTGCAGGAGTCCATCGAGCACTGCCTCGCCGACGCGGATGCCCGGGCCGTCCTTCGTGAAGAGAAGACCGATGCGCGGTGGTCGGCGTTGATGTCGAGCAGCGCCGTCAAGCTCGACCCGCTCCGGACCAACGTCGCCGCGGAGAAGAGAAACACCGACCTGGCTTTCCTGCTTGGTACTTGGCGGAGCGCGGCCTCATCCTGAACCAGCTTCCCTCGACAGCGCCGCTGACGCCCATGCCAACGCCGCCGCCAAGCCCGCATGATGACGCCTCCATGATGCCCAGCACCACCGAAGCCGCGCCGACACCGCCCAGCGCAGAAGCAGCTCCGACACCGCCAAGCCCGCGCACGCCAACTCCGCCGACGCCTGGGGCAGAGCCCGCCGAGTGATGCATTGCGCACACGAACTTCTCCCGCTCTATTTTTTGTACGCCGAACTGTGACTTGCGATCGCCGGACTTGTGGCGTCTTTTGTGAGCGGGAACGACCAAGTTCGAATTTTCCGTGTCCTGAGGGTGGCGTTTGGGGGCGTGACTGGGAGCTAGGCCACCCCCAGAGGCCGAACTTGCGCCGATTCGCCCCTAGACCGCTCCTTTTTAGCGTCCTGGGCCCGAACGACTGGAGATGCTCTTAGGTTGCTAGCGCGCACACCAGGGCACCAGGCTACCTCCGCCTGGGCCTGTGCGCATGCCCTGTCGGCTGCACTCCCGCCGGGAGCCCTGTACCATGCCTCGGCCATTGGCTTGGAGCTGCAACGTGGATTCGCTCGAGTCGTGTCGCGCGTGAGCTGGCCGACCCGGCCGGACAGATTGAAGCAGACGACGCGAAATAAGTAAGGTCGGATCAAGGTAGCGCCAGCCTTCCGATTCCGTTCGTATGCGCGGCCTACGCGCATAGAGGCAGAGCCGCGCTGCTGGAGCACGTAGCTGCAGTTTGCCTTCGTCGCCCTCCCGTGGTCGGCCTCTGTGCATAGTCGATGAGGCCGAGGATGGTCGCTACGGGTTAATGAAGTTTGTGCCGGCGCGTCCCGGCCGACTGTTCGGATCTACATGTCGATGTCTGAGACCGTGCCGCCCGGGGAGCACGTGGGGCTCGTCTGTCGTCGAAGAAGTCGCTCGGTGAAGAGCTAGCTGGGGCGGTCGCGGCGGGTTCAACACTCGCCGATGTGTCGCCCATCGCGGGAGGTTGGCGACGCTCGGCCACCGTTCGAAGAACCGATCTGCTAGATTTCAAAGGATCGATCAGATTTATTTGGTGGCTAAAGAAAAATCAATCTACTAGAATTTTGGTATTGATCTACTCTACGGGATCATCTAATGATGGAAACTCAAAAATTGGATCTAAACTATGAGACCGATCTAATATTTGATTGATTGAGTGCCGAGCCCCCGAGGAGAAGAGATTAATCTTCCCGGAGGCGGCGCACGTTGCGAAAGTGGTGAGTGGTCCTAGGATCGGCGTCGTGAGACTAACCACTTTAATACCATATAGAAATTGTGGATGTCTAGAATATTGTGTTTTAATGATATGACCCTCGTATGGGGTATATATAGGAATACAAGAGGGGTAGAGACTTGGAGTACAAGACAAGTTACGTGTGGTTTAAACTAATTCTATCTCTATCTTCTTATCTCTAACTTAAACCCAATTATATTTCTAACATCCCAACCTCTGCAAATAGTCATGTGAAATTATGAAAGGGCTTCGACTCCCTGATCCACATCTAACTGGGAATGCTCTGTTGGATTTAATTCATGAGAAATTGATGCTTTGGAGAAGCGCAAGAGTGGTGAACTTGGAGTGATAGGGAAAATATGGTATAACACGGGGTACGATGTATCTACCATCGGGGAAAAATCAACTTAAAAGCTGACTTCTAGAAATAGAAACAATAGAAAATTTTCAGGAAGGGGTAAAATGACCTGTGTTAATAGTTCTTGGGGGCAAAGTGAACAAAAAAGTATGATAGGGAATTATGAAATGTTTTTGGGTGAATAAATGGACTTTTACTTGCTTAGTTGATATATAACTTTCTGTTTATTTGTGTTTTTCTCAGAGAACTTTTCTACGGCATAAACTTTCTAGTGAAAAGAACATAGATATATAGTTTCCACTACTATGAAAAGGAAAATTCTCACTGGGCCATGCATGGAATCCTCAAGCGCATGTTCACTCTTTGTATGGCCAATATTTCTTTACTGTATCAATTTCTGATTACCAAATAACTTTATGTCTTTCTATGAAGCTTGTTTGGACGCAACGATGTTAACGGAACCTCCAAATTGCTTCTTCCTCAATGGATATTGCCTGAGGCATCCACCTACTCGCATGTTCCAAATTTTCTCTTTGAAGTTGACTGAAATTATAGCTGATGATGGGTTAGTACAGTTGTACGGATACATAGCAGTCCGGGATCACCTGGATGCAATGCTTAATTATATCGTCAGATTTACTAGGGATGATCCCATCATTGTGGAGAAGGTGCACACCCATACTTAACCCCCGCAAAGTATAAAACCAGAGATTCGCCCGTTAACGTATTAAATACTATCTTCACCTTTTGTGCCAGTTTGGGATGTATTGTTTGCCCACATGGACGTTACGTGGATGCTGCCACATGGGGAAAACCACTTACTAAACTGACCCTGGAAAATGGTTTAAATTTTGTGCAATGTTAGTTCAGGGGGTTAGGCTGACGAAGTTCGATACTTGATGTTTTTTTGCTACTTTATTATACTTGAGTGGGCTAACTAGATTTATTTGTTATTTCAAATTACCTTTTTTATTCAGTTTCACATGCAAAGAACTGATCAGATGGACCATACACACTTTCGATAGCCTACTACAACTACTTAATCTCTTTGATGCTTCCATGTGATTAATTTGTCCAAGAGAGCTGAATAACACTTTGGATTTTATAAGTCACTCACTACCGAAAATTGCTTTTGGAGGCCGAGCTACATGGAGGGCTCCATTTGCAATTTTCAAAATTCATATTTCTATGTTTCAAAAACATCTGAAAATAATAGAGAGATACATGGAGGCATAACACACATGTTTGTAAATTTTCAGAACGAAATACGTTGAAATGAGGGCTATGCAAAAAAAGGGCTTTTTTAGCACATGTTACTATTCATCCTCAAAGTGCATGGATTTTTCTTTTTTGTACAGGTTGCATTTCAACGTATTTCATTCTAAACTTTTACACACATACACATCACATCCTTGTCTACTTGTACAAAAAAAATCAAAATTTTCAAACTAAAAAGTTCAAATTTTGATTTTTTTCCCCCAAACATTTCGGCCTTCATGGAGGCCGAGCTCCAAAACGCCTCACTCACTACTATACCAGTATGATATTGTGAAATCCTGATGTACTATGAAAATAGTTCTAAATTATGAAACTATAAGAGTATCACTTGTCCCAATAAACTCAAATATAATAGTTTTCGTACTCTTTTCAGTTTGTTTATAGGTATATGAAGATGCATAGATGAATGATTCCGTCACTACTTTTTTCTCTACTTTTTATTCCTTTCAACAGGTTTATGCAATTAAACATTTGGGATTTAAATACAAATCAAATAACTTGACGGGGCCATTTTCCTTCTCTAACACAATCATGCATTTTTTAATTATTTAGTTTGGATGGTGAAATCCTTTATGTTCTCATCCTTATGCCTTTGGTTCGTATGAGCACTTTGCATTAGAGGCAATTTTTTTATAGGTTTGCAACTGGACATTTAGCACTTCCTTTTGTTTGCTTTTTCTTCTGTCCTTGTGAAAACACTGGTGGTTTGTTTAATGGAAATCTATGAGGCATGCTCGTTGTTTGAAAAGAAAACAATGCTCCAGCTACATCAGTTGCACGATATTCTTACAAGTTGAATATCACAATGAATTGTTTAGCTTTAGATATTTCTTGTTATAAATGAAAACTACTAAATAATGATGATAATCTTATAGGGTTCTCTCATCACCATTGAAAGATCGTGGATGTCGCCTAGAGGGAGGGGGGGTGAATAGGTGCTTTAAAAAAATTACGGTTTAGGCTTGAACAAATGCGGAATAAACCTAGCGGTTAATTTGTCAAGCACCAAACCTACAACAACTAGGCTCACCTATGTGCACCAACAATTTATGCTAAGCAATATAAACTACTAGGTGATAGCAAGATATATGATAAGAAACAATATGGCTATCACAAAGTGCATAAGTAAAGGGCTCGGGTAAGAGATAACCGAGGAACGCGGAGACGACGATGTATCCCGAAGTTCACACCCTTGCGGATGCTAATCTCCGTTTGGAGCGGTGTGGAGGCACAATGCTCCCCAAGAAACCACTAGGGCCACCGTAATCTCCTCACGCCCTCGCACAATGCAAGATGCCGTGATTCCACTAAGGGACCATTGAGGGCGGTCACCGAACCCATACAAATGGCAACCCTTGGGGGCAGTCACCGAACCCGTACACTTTGGCAACCCTTGAGGGCGGTCATCGGAACCCGTCAAATTGCTCGGGGTGATCTCCACAACCTAATTGGAGACCCCGACGCTTGCTTGAAGTTTTACACCACAATGATTGAGCTCCGAACACCACCAACCGTCTAGGGCGCCCAAGCACCCAAGAGGAACAAGCTCAAGGGTACCAAGCACCCAAGAGTAATAAGCTTCTCAACTTGTAACTTCCACGTATCACCGTGGAGAACTCAAACCGATGCACCAAATGCAATGGCAAGGGCACACGGAGTGCCCAAGTCCTTCTCTCTCAAATCCCACCGAAACAACTAATGCTAGGGAGGAAAACGAGAGGAAGAACAAGAAAGAGAACACCAAGAACTCCAAGATCTAGATCCAAGGGGTTCCCCTCACATAGAGGAGAAAGTGATTGGTGGAAATGTGGATCTAGATCTCCTCTCTCTTTTCCCTCAAAAACTAGCAGATTGAGAGTTAGGAGCTCAAAGAAGGTCAACAATGGGGGAAGAACACGAGCTCAAAGATAAGGTTGAATGGGGAAGAAGACCCCCTTTTATAGGAGCTCCCGAATCCACTGTTATGTGCTCAGTCCGTGCATGAGCGGTACTACCGCTCAGGGGAGCGGTACTATCGCCCGGGCGGTAGAATACGGATAGCGGAGCAAAACAGAGGGCGAGGCAGAGCCATATGAGCGCACTACCGCTGGAGCCAGCGGTACTACCGTAGGCCGCAGCGGTACTACCGCTGGGACCGCGCACAGCGCCTACCACGAGCACAGGGAGAAAGAACAGGGAGGAGGGCCATTGAGCGGCACTAGGGGCGGTGGTAGCCATGGTACTACCGCACAGGAGCGGTACTACCGCTCCTACTGTCGCTGAACCCGACACAAGAAAACCACGTCTCGAGTTGAGGCGGTACCAGCGCGGAACCGGAGCCGTACTACCGCTTATGGCCATAGGCGGTACTACCGCTGTGGGACAGCGGTACTACCGCTTGTGGCGATACGCGGTACTGCCGCTCCGGCCCAGCGGTCTACCGCTGGCGCCATCCTTATGCCACTTCCACGAAAACAAGTATACTCCGAATTGAGCAAACTCAAGCTTGTTGGATACAAGACGACGAGTAGCATCAAAACAGCGAAACCTCCAAAAAGGAAGAACCGACATAACCTCCAACATCGAAAACATCATAGAAGATGCAAGTGAACTCTGTTTTTCGATGAACTCGAGCTTGTCATCAAATGACCATAAGCTTCAAATCTCACAAAGAGAACCAAACCAAGAACCAAGAAAGATGATGCAAGGATGCAATGGTTTGAGCTCTCTACGTCTACGAACGATACAGTCAAGCTACTCATCGAGAGCCCCCTTGATAGTACGGCAATCGATCCTATAACCCGGTCTCCCAACTACCACCATGAGACCGGAAAAATAGAAAACCTATCAAGGGCAAACCTTTGGCTTGCACATGGTCCACTTGAGCTAGATGATGACGATCTTGATTCCCTCAAGTTGGACCACCTTTCTTGATTGCGTTGGCTCGATGAAGACTAGTTGATTGCTCCCCATACTCCATTATGGGTGAGCCACTCTTCCGCACATCTTCATGAATCCATTGTTACCACAATGGACGGCAAGCTTCAAGCATTTGATCTCTTCATGATGCTCCACTTGAACTTGCACACCGCACCTAACCCCACAAAGAACCCTCAAGAAGACCATGGGTTAGTACACAAAGCGTAATTGACAATGCTTACCATACCATGGGATCACTTGATCCCTCTCGATACATCTTCTACGCTTTGTGGGTTGATCAACTTGATTCACTCTTTGACTTAGTCTTGATCAACCTCTCACAAGACCAATCTTTAGGTAATTCCTTGAATAGCACCTTGGTCGACACAAACTCTCCTTGAAACCAACACATTGTTGAGGAACGTAGTAATTTCAAAAATTTCCTACGCACACGCAAGATCATGGTGATGCATAGCAACGAGAGGGGAGAGTGTTGTCCACGTACCCTCGTAGACCGAAAGCGGAAGCGTTATCACAGTGCGGTTGATGTAGTCGTATGTCTTCACGATCTGACCGATCAAGTACCGAACGCACGACACCTCCGAGTTCAGCACACGTTCAGCCCGATGACGTCCCTCGAACTCCGATCCAGCCGAGTGTTGAGGGAGAGTTTCGTCAGCACGACAGCGTGGTGACGATGTTGATGTTCTACCGACGCAGGGCTTCGCCTAAGCACCGCTACAATATTATCGAGGACTATGGTGGAGGGGGGCACCGCACACGGCTAAGAGATCCAAGGGATCAATTGTTGTCTCTATGGGGTGCCCCCTGGCCACATATATAAAGGAGTGGAAGGGGGGAGAGGGCCGGCCTCGAAGGCGTGCCCTGGAGGAGTCCTACTCCCACAAGGAGTAGGATTCCCCCCCTTCCAAGTAGTAGGAGTAGGAGTCAAGGCAAGGGAAGGGAGAAGAAAAGGAAGGAGGGGGCGCAACCCCTCCCCCTAGTCCAATTCGGACTAGGCCTTGGGGGGGGGGGCGCCCAACCTCTCCTCTCTCTTTCCCCTAAAGCCCAATAAGGCCCATATACTCCCCGGCGAATTCCCGTAACTCTCCGGTACTCTGAAAAATACCCGAATCACTCGGAACCTTTCCGATGTCCGAATATAGTCGTCCAACATATCGATCTTTACGTCTCGACCATTTCGAGACTCCTCATCATGTCCCCGATCTCATCCGGGACTCCAAACTCCTTCGGTACATCAAAACATATAAACTCATAATATAACTGTCATCGTAGCGTTAGGCGTGCGGACCCTACGGGTTCGAGAACTATGTAGACATGACCGAGACATGTCTTCGGTCAATAACCAATAGCAGAACCTGGATGCTCATATTGGCTCCTACATATTCTACGAAGATCTTTATCGGTCAGACCGCATAACAACATACGTTGTTCCTTTGTCATCGGTATGTTACTTGCCCGAGATTCGATCATCAGTATCTCAATACCTAGTTCAATCTCGTTACCGGCAAGTCTCTTTACTCGTCCTGTAATACATCATGTCGCAACTAACTCATTAGTTGCAATGCTTGCAAGGCTTAGGTGATGTGCATTACCGAGAGGGCCCAGAGATACCTCTCCGACAATCGGAGTGACAAATCCTAATCTTGAAATACACCAACCCAACAAGTACCTTCGGAGACACCTGTAGAGCACCTTTATAATCACCCAGTTACGTTGTGATGTTTGGTAGCACACAAATTGTTCCTCCGGTAAACGGGAGTTGCATAATCTCATAGTCATAGAAACATGTATAAGTCATGAAGAAAGCAATAGCAACAAACTAAATGATCAAGTGCTAAGCTAACAGAATGGGTCAAGTCAATCACATCATTCTCCTAATGATGTGATCCCGTTAATCAAATGATAACTCATGTCTATGGTTAGGAAACATAACCATCTTTGATCAACGAGCTAGTCAAGTAGAGGCATACTAGTGACACTTTGTTTGTCTATGTATTCACACATGTATTATGTTTCCGGTTAATACAATCTAGCATGAATAATAAACATTTATCATGATATAAGGAAATAAATAATAACTTTATTATTGCCTCTAGGGCATATTTCCTCCAGTCTCCCACTTGCACTAGAGTCAATAATCTAGTTCACATCGCCATGTGATTTAACATCAATAGTTCACATCACCATGTGATTAACACCCATAGTTCACATCGTCATGTGACCAACACCCAAAGGGTTTACTAGAGTCAATAATCTAGTTCACATCGCTATATGATTAATACCCAAAGAGTACTGAGGTGTGATCATGTTTTGCTTGTGAGGGAAGTTTAGTCAACGGGTCTGCTACATTCAGATCCGTATGTATTTTGCAAATTTCTATGTCAACAATGCTCTGCACGGAGCTACTCTAACTAATTCCTCCCACTTTAAATATGTATCCAGATTGAGACTTTGAGTCATCTGGATCAGTGTCAAAACTTGCATCGACATAACCCTTTACGACGAACCTTTTGTCACCTCCATAATCGAGAAACATATCCTTATTCCACTAAGGATAATTTTGACCAATGTCAAGTGATCTACTCCTAGACCACTATTGTACTCCCTTGCCAAACTCAGGGCAGGGTATACAATAGGTCTGGTACACAGCATGGCATACTTTATAGAACCTATGGCTAAGGCATAGGGAATGACTTTCATTCTCTCTCTATCTTCTGCCGTGGTCGGGTTTTGAGTCTTACTCAACCTCACACCTTGTAACACAGGCAAGAACTCCTTCTTTGACTGTTCCATTTTGAACTACTTCAAAATCTTGTCAAGGTATGTACTCATTGAAAAACTTATCAAGCATCTTGATCTATCTCTATAGATCTTGATGCT
Source organism: Triticum urartu (assembly GCF_003073215.2). Lineage (NCBI taxonomy): Eukaryota > Viridiplantae > Streptophyta > Magnoliopsida > Poales > Poaceae > Triticum > Triticum urartu. The sequence continues at coordinate 692,358,691 of NC_053028.1, forward strand.
CAATATGTAAGCAGCTTCACCGAGGTCTTTCTTTGAAAAAACTCCTTTCAAACATTCCTTTATGCTTTGTAGAATAATTCTACATTATCTCCGATCAACAATATGTCATTCACATATACTTATCAGAAATGTTATAGTGCTCCCACTCACTTTCTTGTAAATACAGACTTCACCGCAAGTCTGTATAAGACTATATGCTTTGATCAACTTATCAAAGCGTATATTCCAACTCCGAGATGCTTGCACCAGTCCATAGATGGATCGCTGGAGCTTGCATATTTTGTTAGTACCTTTAGGATTGACAAAACCTTCTGGTTGCATCATATACAACTCTTCTTTAATAAATCATTAAGGGATGCAGTTTTTGTTTATCCATTTGCCAGATTTCATAAAATGCGGCAATTGCTAACATGATTCGGACAGACTTAAGCATAGATACGAGTGAGAAACTCTCATCATAGTCAACACCTTGAACTTGTCGAAAACCTTTTTGCGACAATTCTAGCTTTGTAGATAGTAACACTACTATCAGCGTCCGTCATCCTCTTGAAGATCCATTTAATCTCAATGGCTCGCCGATCAATGGACAAGTCAATTAAAGTCCATATTTTGTTCTCATACATGGATCTCATCTCAGATTTCATGGCCTCAAGCCATTTCGCGGAATCTGGGCTCATATCGCTTCCTCATAGTTCGTAGGCTCGTCATGGTCAAGTAACATGACCTCTAGAACAGGATTACCGTACCACTCTGGTGGGGATATCACTCTGGTTTACCTATGAGGTTCGGTAGTAACTTGATCTGAAGTTACATGATCATCATCATTAGCTTGCTCACTAATTGGTGTAGTAGTCACAGGAACAGATTTCTGTGATGAACTACTTTCCAATAAGGGAGCAGGTACAGTTACCTCATCAAGTTCTACTTTCCTCCCACTCACTTCTTTCGAGAGAAACTCCTTCTCTAGAAAGGATCCATTCTCAGCAACGAATATCTTGCCTTCGGATCTGTGACAGAAGGTGTACCCAACATTTTCTTTTGGGTATCCTATGAAGACGCACTTCTCCGATTTTGGTTTGAGCTTATCAGGTTGAAACCTTTTCACATAAGCATTGCAACCTCAAACTTTAAGAAATGACAGCTTAGGTTTCTTGCCAAACCATAGTTCATACGGTGTCGTCTCAACGGATTTAGATGGTGTCCTATTTAACATGAATGTAGCTGTCTCTAATGCATAATCCCAAAATGATAGCGGTAAATCAGTAAGAGACGTCATAGATCGCACCATATCTAATAAAGCACGGTTACGACGTTCGGACACACCATTACACTGTGGTGTTCCAGGTGGCGTGAGTAGTGAAACTATTTCACATTGTTTTAACTGAAGGCCAAACTCGTAACTCAAATATTTTACTTCTGCGATCATATCGTAGAAACTTTTATTTTGTTACGATGATTCTCCACTTCACTCTGAAATTCTTTGAACTTTTCAAATATTTCAGACTTGTGTTTCATCAAGTAGATATACCCATATCTGCTCAAATCATCTGTGAAGGTCAGAAAATAACGATACTTGCCGTGAGCCTTAACACTCATCGGACCACATACATCAGTATGTATTATTTCCAATAAGTCAGTTGCTCGCTCCATTGTTCCGGAGAACAGAGTCTTAGTCATCTTGCCCATGAGGCATGGTTCGCAAGCATCAAGTGATTCATAATCAAGTTATTCCAAAAGTTCATCAGCATGGAGTTTCTTCATGCGCTTTACACCAATATGACCTAAACGGCAGCGCCACAAATAAGTTGCACTATCATTATTAACTTTGCATCTTTTGGTTTCAATATTATGAATATGTGTATCACTACGATCGAGATCCAACGAACCATTTTCATTGGGTGTGTAACCATATAAGGTTTTATTCACGTAAACAGAACAACAATTTATTCTCTTACTTAAATGAATAACCGTATTGCAATAAACATGATCAAATCATATTCGTGCTCAACGCAAACACCAAATAACACTTATTTAGGTTCAACACTAATCCCGAAAGTATAGGGAGTGTGCGATGATGATCATATCAATCTTGGAACTATTTCCAACACACATCGTCACTTCACCCTTAACTAGTTTATGTTCATTCGCAACTTCCGTTTCGAGTTACTACTCTTAGCAACTAAACCAGTATCAAATACCGAGGGGTTGTTAAGAACACTAGTAAAATACACATCAATAATCTGTATATCAAATATACCTTTGTTCACTTTGCCATCCTTCTTATCCGCCAATTACTTGGGGTAGTTCCGCTTCTAGTGACCAATCCCTTTGCAGTTAAGCACTTAGTCTCAGGCTTAGGTCCAGACTTGGGCTTCTTCACTTGAGCAGCAACTTGCTTGTCGTTCTTCTTGAAGTTCCTTTCTTTTCCTTTGCCATTTTCTTGAAACTAGTGGTCTTGTTAACCATCAACACTTGATGTTTTTCTTGATTTCTACCTTCGTCGATTTCAGCATCACGAAGAGCTTGGGAATTACTTTCGTCATCCCTTGCATATTATAGTTCATCACGAAATTCTACTAACTTGGTGATGGTGACTAGAGAATTCTGTCAATCACTATTTTATCTGGAAGATTAACTCCCACTTGATTCAAGCAATTGTAGTATCTAGACAATCTGAGCACATGCTCACTGCTTGAGCTATTCTCCTCCATCTTTTAGCTATAGAACTTGTTGGAGACTTCATATCTCTCAACTCGGGTATTTTACTTGAAATATTAAATTCAACTCCTGGAACATCTCATATGGTCCATGACGTTCAAAAACGTCTTTCAAGTCCCGATTCTAAGCTGTTAAGCATGGTGCACTAAACTATCAAGTAGTCATCATATTGAGCTAGCCAAACGTTCATAACGTCTGTATCTCCTCCTGCAATAGGTCTGTCACCTAGCGGTGCATCAAGGACATAATTCTTCTGTGCAGCAATGAGGATAAACCTCAGATCACGGATCCAATCCGCATCATTGCTACGAACATCTTTCAACTTAGTTTTCTCTAGGAACATATCAAAAATAAAACAGGGGAGCTAAACGCGAACTATTGATCTACAACATAGATATGCTAATACTACCAGGACTAAGTTCATGATAAATTTAAGTTCAATTAATCATATTACTTCCTCTGTAAACTAATATAAGAGCGTTTAGATCACTATTTTAGTATTCTAAACGCTCTTATATTAGTTTACAGAGGGAGTACTTAAGAACTCCCACTTAGATAGGCATCCCTCTAATCCTCTGAGTGATCGCGTGATCCAAATAAACTAAACCATGTCCGATCATCACGTGAGATGGAGTAGTTTCAATGGTGAACATCACTATGTTGATCATATCTACTATATGATTCACACTCGACCTTTCGGTCTCCGTGTTCCGAGGCCATATCTGTTATATGCTAGGCTCGTCAAGTTTAACCTGAGTATTCCGCGTGTGCAACTGTTTTGCACCCGTTGTATTTAAACGTAGAGCCTATCACACCCGATCATCACGTGGTGTCTCAGCACGAAGAACTTTCGCAACGGTGCATACTCAGAAAGAACACTTATACCTTGATAATTTAGTGAGAGATTATCTTATAAAGCTATCGCCGAACTAAGCAAAATAAGATGTATAAAAGATAAACATCACATGCAATCATAATATGTGACATGATATGGCCATCATCATCTTGTGCCTTTGATCTCCATCTCCAAAGCATCGTCATGATCTCCATCGTCACCGGCATGACACCATGATCTCCATCATCTTGATCTATATCAATGTGTCATCACATGGTTGTCTCGCCAACAATTGCTCTTGCAACTATTGCATCTTATGCAATAGAGAGATAACCATAAGGCTTTTGCCAGTTGCCGATAACTTCAACAAAACATGATCATCTCATACAACAACTTATATCTCATCACATCTTGACCATATCACATCACAACATGCCCTGCAAAAACAAGTTAAACGTCCTCTACTTTGTTGTTGCAAGTTTTACGTGGCTGCTACGGGCTGAGCAAGAACCGTTCTTACCTACACATCAAAACCACAACGATAGTTTGTCAAGTTGGTGATGTTTTAACCTTCGCAAGGACCGGGCGTAGCCACACTCGGTTCAACTAAAGTTGGAGAAACTGACACCCGCCAGCCACCTGTGTGCAAAGCACGTCGGTAGAACCAGTCTCGCGTAAGCGTACGCGTAATGTTGATCCGGGCCGCTTCATCCAACAATACCGCCGAACCAAAGTATGACATGCTGGTAAGCAGTATGACTTATATCGCCCACAACTCACTTGTGTTCTACTCGTGCATATTACATCAACGCATAAAACCTAGGCTCGGATGCCACTGTTGGGGAACGTAGTAATTTCAAAATTTTCCTACGCACACGCAAGATCATGGTGATGCATAGCAACGAGAGGGGAGAGTGTTATCCACGTACCCTCGTAGACCGAAAGCGGAAGCGTTATCACAACGCGGTTGATGTAGTCGTACGTCTTCACGATCCGACCGATCAAGTACCGAACGCACGGCACCTCCGAGTTCAGCACACGTTCAGCCTGATGACGTCCCTCGAACTCCGATCCAGCCGAGTGTTGAGGGAGAGTTTCGTCAGCACGATGGCGTGGTGACGATGTTGATGTTCTACCGACGCAGGGCTTCGCCTAAGCACCGCTACAATATTATCGAGGACTATGGTGGAGGGGGGCACCGCACACGGCTAAGAGATCTAAGGGATCAATTGTTGTCTCTATGGGGTGCCCCCTAGCCACGTATATAAAGGAGTGGAGGAGGGGGGAGAGGGCCGGACCCTATGGCGTGCCCTGGAGGAGTCGTACTCCCACCGGAAGTAGGATTCCCCCCTTCCAAGTAGTAGGAGTAGGAGTCAAGGCAAGGGAAGGAAGAAGAGAAGGAAGGAGGGGGCGCAGCCCCTCCCCTTAGTCCAATTCGGACTAGGCCTTGGGGGGGCGCCCAACCTCTCCTCTTTCTTTCCCCTAAAACCCAATAAGGCCCATATACTCCCCGGCGAATTCCCGTAACTCTCCGGTACTCCGAAAAATACCCGAATCACTCGGAACCTTTCCGATGTCCGAATATAGTCGTCCAATATATCGATCTTTACGTCTCGACCATTTCGAGACTCCTCGTCATGTCCCCGATCTCATCCGGGACTCCGAACTCCTTCGGTACATCAAAACATATAAACTCATAATATAACTGTCATCGTAGCGTTAGGCGTGCGGATCCTACTGGTTCGAGAACTATGTAGACAGGACCGAGACATGTCTCCGGTCAATAACCAATAGCGGAACCTGGATGCTCATATTGGCTCCTACATATTCTACGAAGATCTTTATCGGTCAGACCGCATAACAACATACGCTGTTCCCTTTGTCATCGGTATGTTACTTGCCCGAGATTCGATCGTCGGTATCTCAATACCTAGTTCAATCTCGTTACCGGCAAGTCTCTTTACTCGTTCTGTAATACATCATGTCGCAACTAACTCATTAGTTGCAATGCTTGCAAGGCTTAGGTGATGTGCATTACCGAGAGGGCCCAGAGATACCTCTCCGACAATCGGAGTGACAGATCCTAATCTCGAAATACGCCAACCCAACAAGTACCTTCGGAGACACCTTAGAGCACCTTTATAATCACCCAGTTACGTTGTGACGTTTGGTAGCACACAAAGTGTTCCTCCGGTAAACGGGAGTTGCATAATCTCATAGTCATAGGAACATGTATAAGTCATGAAGAAAGCAATAGCAACAAACTAAACGATCAAGTGCTAAGCTAACGGAATGGGTCAAGTCAATCACATCATTCTCCTAATGATGTGATCCCGTTAATCAAATGACAACTCATGTCTATGGTTAGGAAACATAACCATCTTTGATCAACAAGCTAGTCAAGTAGAGGCATACTAGTGACACTTTGTTTGTCTATGTATTCACACATGTATTATGTTTCCGGTTAATACAATTCTAGCATGAATAATAAACATTTATCATGATATAAGGAAATAAATAATAACTTTATTATTGCCTCTAGGGCATATTTCCTTCACACATGTACTCTAAGAAAATCCTATGGACAAAACCTTCAAATATAACTCAAGGCAACCATTAGTCTATAGAGATTGTCATCAATTACCAAAACCAAACATGGGGGCACCGCATGTTCTTTCAATCATGACTGGCCCTAAAAGAGGGATATAATTTTGTGATGAAATTGCAATTGAATATGACATGAGGATCAAGGTGGGTGAACAAACAAAGCATGATCTACAGATGATCGGTGGTGCATCAATCATTGGTAGAGTGGACTCATCGTACCGTCGCACACTCAGAAGACGCATTCATGGCGACTGTGGCTCAGTTGACATATCAATATCACATCTTGAACATGCCGTTGAGGCGACTGTAGAAGTTCTCGTATCAGAAGTGCAAAAGGGCTTCCATTTGTGTCTTGGTTGTTTTACGAGTGGATCGAACGAAGAAATACGACTCTTCGATGGTACCATTGGCAAGTCACGATTCTTAAAGAGGTATGTGGTTGCTGTAGCCGTACGTTCTTGGATGGAGTTGAAGTTAAATGTAGGCTCAGAGTCATCAAATTCTGCTGAACACTATTGTTCCTTCCGAGCGGACATCCATGGGCTTACTACTCAAAAGATAAAGACTAATCATGCATTAATCTCGGTGAACGTAACTTGGTCCCCTTTGCCTCCAGCTATGTTTGCCTAGTACATGTAAACCTTACACACTTTAATTCTTTATACTCCCTCGGTAAACAAATATAAGAACGTTTGGATCACTAATGTTAAAGCACCAATAGCTCCGTGATCACAACTAAAATGCTTTGGAAAGTAAACCCATACGAATATGCTAAATATGGTGCCCACCTGTTAGGAAATGTAGGTACCATCATTGTTTTTTTTCATACTACATGGTGTATTACCCCCATGTCATTTCATGATAATTTAGATAGTTTTTGTCTTACTAGAAACTATGGACTCCTTTATATATGAAATATGTAGGCATTACAAATAAAAACTATGCACTCGCTTGCATTTTCATAAATTTGCAAATGTAAAAAACATGATGTAACATATACATATTGATTTTGCGGCACAAGCTAAAGTAGTTCATGAACAGAACCGGAATATGAAATTGGCTCTCGCCTCGTTTGCGCGGAGTTCACTTTTCTTGTCACTGAGTATGTTTTTCGGTCAGGGAAGGTTACACATATCAACCCGCGACTTTCCACAATAGAATACCAGATGTATTTACTTCCATGTGTGTTTCATGATAATTCAGGTAATATACATCATAGGCGTACCCATTTGTGACCTTTTTCATATAGTTTGCTTTGGAAAATCTTGATTTACTAGTAGAAGGCCCGTGCGTTGCCACGGGCCTTTTAAATTTTTTGCTGGCTGCATATGTAAATATAATGCACTTCAAATTTAATATGTATAGAAAAAAATTACAGTAACAAACCAAAAATGTGATTGATGCAATGTATTTCCATTATCCCACTTCACTTGCGTCAACATTATTTCACTTCAATTGCAATGAACGTACATTAAAAAAATGTAATTTGTCGACATATGCATAGGGAGCAATGATTCATCTAATGATTTGCTATATGCTAAGATCTACTTGATGCTCTTATGATATTCCCCTACAATACCAGGAATATTATCTTCAGCTTCATTCACGCAGTACTTGAGCAAATATAATAAAAAATCATTGACTTGTAACCATCCTGCACAAGCACTATATGTAGTTAGCATGAAGATTTCACTTGAAAATGTAAGAATGTGCAAACATAGAGTACTCACCCTGTAAATTGGATGAACCAATTTTTTACCATTCCACGAGAGCATATTGAAATAAAAAACAAAGTAACCAAACACATTTCTGCAATAAATAAACTATTAGTATCTCAAATATAATGATGATACTAGCAAGATGCCCGTGCATTGCATGGAACATCAAGATGCATTTTTTATAAAACACATGTTCTGATTGACCCATGCGGAAGTAATCCCATGTGTAAAGACTAATGGTATCTCGAGAAAGAGAGATAAGGTGAGGAGGAGTGGAGCGTGGTGGTGATTGGTGGTCGGACTGAGCGGAGGCATGGGGATGGACGACGCCGGCAGCAGCCACCATGCCAGATTGTTCCAGAGGCTTTTCTTTTTTAATTGCTCAACAATGAGGTTGTGGGAGATAAGGATGAACGAGGAAATGTCTTATCTGCAAATATGGAGAAAGGTACGGGTATCTTTTTGCAAAATTGTCATAGTTTGCTTTCTATCTGTTAGATATAAATCGGACGGTCTATATTGCAAAATGACAGGCACACCATCATCATCAATTCAGATTTTTTTATAAGAATAGAGAAATAATTGAATGTATCTTGAATATGAAAATAAAATAGATAAATATACTTGCCTGTGCTTGTTGGAATACCAGCCGGTAGAGAATATAAGTTGCCAAACGCTATTTCAGATGCGTTGCTGAAGTCCCTTGAAAATTTCAGTAATTTCAATATCTCATAGTTTTATTGTCTATCAATTGGATGTAGTGTCCAAAATTTATTGTCCCGACTGGAGTCGATAAGCCTGACACAAGGACGGGATGTGTTTCACTGGAACCTCACTACATCTGGGTCCTTGACAGTCGACTCTATGTACCGTGCGCTCACGCATTCAGTGGTCCAAGTGGATAATAACAAGAAAATTTGGATGTCGAAGATTCCACTAAAGGTTAAGATCTTTATGTGGTATCTTCGAAAGGGAGTTGTGCTAACCAAAGACAATCTCGCCCGTCGCAATTGGCGCGGAAGTAAGAAGTGTAGTTTTTGTACTCATGACGAGACAATCAAACACCTCTTTTTCAATGCAAGTTTGCGCGCTCTACATGGTCAGTCATCCAATAGCGTCCAATTTGTATCCGCCCACAAGTGTTGCCAATATTTTTGGTCATTGGTTGGATGGCATTTCAAATAGGTTCAAAATGCTAATTCGGGTGGGAGCATATGTCTTATTATGGGCACTCTGGCTATGTAGGAATGATTTGGTTTTCGAGGGCAAAAACACCTCTCCTTTGCAGGTTATTTTCCGTTGTACGCACTCGCTTCGTACGTGGTCTACACTACACTGACCGGAGTATCAACCGCGCTATTCAAGACGGTGTGTACGCGGTTGGAGCGGGTGGCCAGGGAGGTCTTCACTCAGCATGGGTGGCAGCATAATCTACGGATAGCCGCACCAACTCCTTCGACATAGGCGGACTGTCGGTCCTATATGATTCTACTATTGCTGATATGTCGTCTTTTTTATATTCTTTCAATTTGTTTTTGTTTGGCTATGTGCATCTTAGTTATGCAGAGGCCGGGTGATGCTCATTATGTTTTGTATCCGCTTGATGCTACATTTTGAGTCAATAAAAATGCCCTTTATCAAAGAAGAAAAAGAATACATTGGCCAGCCGCTAGAATGCAAGCACGTGATCGCTTTAAGCTGAGTGGGTCGCAGCATGTTTTTCTTCGAGTGGAGTGGGTGGCATCCCGCTTTGGAGTAACGTAGGACATTTTCTAGATCACTTGTTTGGCTATTCTTCTCAAAAGAATTTTGGCTATTTCAAGAATATTTGACAATTCTATCATGGCACGATAGCCACTGCTCTCAGTCGAGCCCATAGGTGTGTTATAAATGTGCGGCACGCATAGGGTCCATAAATTTTAGGGCCCCAAATATTTATAGGCCTTGTATGTATTTGTTTTTTTTAAGTTGTTCTGCTGGCCTGCTGGGCGCTGGGCCGCTGCCCGCTGGCGTCCGCGCTGCGAACCAGCCTGCTGCGCTGCTCTCGATGACTCCGTCCAACGCGCACCTGCTTGATTTTTCTCGTCGATTGTCCAGGGGATCGTCTCATCTCATCAGAAAAGAAAAAGAAAAAAGAGTATCATCTGGACGGGAGTTAGATGGATCGCAACGCAAAACAGCGATTGCGCCGACGCCGTAGCTACAGTCTCACGGCTTTCATGCTTCGAGTGCTTCACGTAACCGGGAGTTGAATATGTATGTTTTTATATACACAATTATTATGTAAAACACTATATTATATACACTATAAACTTTTTCTGCGAGATATATATATATATATACACATATTATAATTGTTTGTTAGTTCTTTTTTTCTAGTTTCGCATAGGGCTCCGAATTTTACCGGCCCGTCCCTACTCTCAATTCACAAGGGAATGAAAGAGGAAAAGCAGCCACTCATATCTGTTCTAGAAAAATATGAACAGCCTCCCGCAAAAAGGAAAAGCAACTCCTTGTCTCTCACCACACAAGCACATCACACATCCCTTATCCCCGCCGCACAAGGCACAACTTCAGAAACTCACATGGCGTAATCTCCACCTTCCCACCATGCCACTCGCCTCTTGTCCTACCACATCATCGTCCGCCAGCTCCTCTCCCCACCAACCGTCGCCTCCTCTCCCTGCCACGATGCCAACCACTGCCTCCTCTCCCCATCCATGTATTGATCTGTAGCCTAGATCAGCAACAGTTGCTGGCCTCAATTCTATTGCCTGCAGGTAGTGGCTGGTCGACCACGCCCGACAGAGGAAAGCAGCAACGGTGCCGTAGGTAACAGGCATCGACGACGTTGGTGGCGCTACAAACAATGCCACCAAACATGAGCGGCGACCTTGACCAAGCTTCCTATAGGGTAGTTCTTCCCCTTTCTTATCATGTTTTGTCTGCGTTCTCGAATGAATTATTCATATTCAACAAACGTAAACAAAAAAAATCACATGTACTCCTATCTCTTAAATATAAAATGTGCAGCAAACTTGCAGTGAACTTCAAGGCTGATAGTGAATTTAATTGTTTATAGGATGAATGCAGAAAGAATTTCTAAGAGATAGTAACAACTTACATGAAGTAGTCCATTGTTAATTGGAAATGAATGCTAATATGGCTCAAAGATGCAATAGAACAAATGAAGGGTTGCATTGAATATCAAATAGGACAACTCTAAGTAGTCTATTGTCACAAGTTGTTTAGGCCCTAGATCCCAAGCAGCAGTTCTAGCAGGAAGGGAATAAAGTGAACCAACTTCACAAGAAACAACAATATTGGATTTCTATTTATGCCATTTGTAGTGGTAAGCTTCATTTTGCTCAATGGCTACATTATCTGAATATTGTGAGGAAAATTTAAGATATATTCCATATATTTTTTCATGAGACGATGAGTTCTTCCAACGGAGAGAATATATTCATACTGACCAAGAACTGAATCCATGATTACACTGGATAATGCAAAATACACTTATGTTTCGGTACCCCCCTAAACACAAGAAGGGCTGAGATTGCTCGATACCCATTCGTAATTAGGGGCATGATGGCCATATTATGAAAAAGAGGCCACCCGCCCCACCCGCGTCTTATACGTAGACGAATACATTCGTACAGAAACAAGAAGTGCAGGGCTCACGTGAACAAAATGCAGGCTCGCTGAGGCCGCCGTGACTGGCCTGCCCGGCCCGTTTTCGTCTGTGCCGCTGCCCATGCTGCCGCGCTACACGGACTGCGCCGCTGCCCTGCCTGTCCCGCTTCGGCCTGCGCCGTTGCCCCGGCTGCCGGGCTGCCCCGCCTGCGCCGGTGCCGCGCTGCGCCGCCAGACCCGCAGCCGCGACGCGCCGCTGACCCTTTGCCCCGTCGCCCCGCTGACCGCCGTCCTACCACACCCCCGACGGGTCGCTTGTCCCGCCTAGAGAACGAGCGCCGGACGGTTTGTTCACCCGTTTCTGCTTCTACCCACAAAAACAAACCTTGGTATATCTTGGGAATGGAAAGTTTTGCATCTCATGGAGCATGGGATCCGGTAACCAGCAGGCACCCCTGACGCAGATCCGATTAGGGTCACAGAAGAGGCGTCTCCTCCCCTGGCGCCTTTTCTCACGCAAGTAGAAACCACCCCGGCCGGCGCCTCTTCCCACGACGCACACACCCAACCCAAACCCTAGATCGTTTCTGCCGGCGGCACAAGTCTAACCGGCGCGATGCTTCGCGGGCACGGCTATTTCGCTCACTTCGCCGGTTCCGATGACTCTGAATCCGATGGCGGCGAAGACGGCGGCGGAAACCGCGGCGAGCCCATAGTGGTAGATCTGATTAGCAACGAGGAGTAGTTTGATTTATTTTAGTGCTTTTTACTTCTGAATGTAAAATTTCATCCAACGAACCATGTAAAATATCGTAATGAGTAATGGAATGTTCGAATAATTTTCAGTTATTTATTAGTGTCGTGGATTGCATTGCAATTTGGTAGAAATATGTACAAAAGAACGAACGAGCGGTCGTTAAACATGACGAAAACTTGCAAAAATTTGTTTTGTACAAATCGATCTTCATTGCCAAAATGGAAAGTTTTATATGCATTTGATTGACGAAAAAAAACATTGCGTCACGTGCAACCAATGTTTTAGTGTCTTTTTCTCCCGGAAAATCCCAGGAAATCCATCGAGCGCCGGAGAATGATGCAAATTGGCGTGCGTGCTGTCGATGTTGATGACAACGTGTGGACAAAGTTTCGGGCCATTTGGCGGTGTTGAAAAAAAATACTCCTTCGGAACCCCCCTCCGAAAGACCGAAACGGTGCTGGTTGCACATGGTCTACGTGATCGCATGCATGTAACTGCACCAGACTGTGCAGACATGTGGGTATGGACAACGTAGGCCACCACGCAAGGTTGGAACGAAATCGGACACCACGAACATTGCATCACATTCGGCCACTATTTCAGGTCTTTTTGACCGTGAAAATTGTAGAAAATGCATTGACCATTGGAAAAATATGCAAATTGGCGCGCGTGATGCCGATGGTGATGCCAGCGTGTGGAAAAAGTGTAGGGCCGGTTGGCGGAGTCGAAAGAAAAACGTACTTGGAACCCCCTCCGGTAGACCGAAACCGTGCTGGTATCACATGCACTAGTAGAAAACGGGCCTATTGTCCCGGTTCATAAGGGCCTTTTGTCCCGGTTCCTGAACCGGGACTAAAGGGTCGTTACTAATGCCCTGTCCCTTTAGTCCCGATTCAGTCCAGAACCGGGACAGATGGGCCTCCACGTGGCCTGTGCGCGGAGCCCAGGCAAGAGGGCCTTTGGTCCCGGTTGGTGGCACCAACCGGGACCAATAGGCATCCACGCGTCAGCATTTCTGTGGCTGGAGTTTTTGTTTTTTTGAAAGGGGGGGTTTGGGGGTTAATTTAGGTGTTTCATATATTGTGTTAGCTAGCTAATTAATAGAGAGAAGTGTCCTCTCTTATGTCCGTGCTTGGTCGACGCTACGTACTATACATATGTATAGAGAGGACTAGACACGCTAGCTAGTTAGTAAGTAAACGAAGGAAACAGAAGATCGTCATGAACATATATGCATACAGAGAGAAGTGATATCGACCACCTCTCCTTCTCCGAGAGATTGGTCGAACAACAAGTTCTCATATATCTATCCGACACTACCGGCTACATATATACAATAATTATCTCTTACAATATAATCTCCTCATTATATACGAACACAAGATCCACATAGTATTCTCTGTCTTTAGCGATCACATGGTCAAGGAAGAATGCCGTCAATTCCTCTTGAATGGCTCGCATACGATGTGGTGCTAGGAGTTCATCCCGCATCCGAAAGATCTAATTTGAAGAAGGGGGTCAATATATATATAGGGTGGGTCTATTCTAATAACACCCCTTAAGACCTTATTCTAATAACACTTTCGCCTTATTCTGATAACACCCGACCCGCCCCGAACCTAACACTAAAAACAACCGCCCGCCCTCCCTAAGAAAGAAAAAATACCTACCCCCACTACTTCCCCCCCACCCATCCCGACCACTTCCTCCCCATTATCCACCCCACCCCCGCGGCGCCCGCCGACCACCACCTCGCGACGCGCCGCCCGGCCGGCCACCCACCACCTCCGAACGCGCTGCCCGGTCGGCTACCCACCCCCTCACCATGCGCCGCCCGGCCGGCCACCTACCCTCTCACCACGCTCCGCCCGGCCGACCGCCGACCCCTCCCGACGCGCCGCCCGGCCGGCCACCAACCCCTCCTGACGCGCCGCCCGGCCGACCACGCACCCCCTCCAGCCGCGCCGCCTCCCTTCACCACCTTCCTCCTAGCCCCCCTCGCCTTCATCCTCGTCCGGCGGCCCGACTTCCGCTAGATCCGCGCCATGGCCGCCGCCCGGGAGCTGCGACGGCCCGGATCCGACTTGCCTCCTCCACAGCGGGCAGCCACATCCTTCCACAACCTTCTTCCTAGCCAGCGGCGTCCTCCCTCGTCGTCGGCCACGGCGCCGCAGCCACTGGCTTTTGCTGCTCTGCATGATTTGTTTGCCCCCGGCGAGCATGCTACAAAATCGGCGACGATGACTGGATGCAGTTCGGGTGAGGCAGCAGCTCGCGCTATGCATTTCCAAGAGGGTGAGTTTGCATCTCGAGCCGTGCAGTTCATGGCAGTGTGCTGTTTCCATGTGCTTTTCGTAGTTTTAGTCGATCTGCGGCACCACGTCGTCACCCCGTGGAGTGCCCCACCTGCAGCTCTCCCCTCTACTCCACGCAGTTCGCCAACGGTGGGGAGACGAGTGGACTGCATCCGATCTACAATGCACTGCAACAATCGGACGACTGCGCCGCATGAAGATCGTGGGCGAACTGCTCTTACTAGGTGTCCTCTGGAAGCAACCGGTAGCCATGTCCCTTTGAATGAGGAGCAGTTGTTGCCATCACCGGATCTGCCCCTACCTTGCCATTTCCTCCTCTCAATCTTGAAAACTAGGGATCAATGGCACTCAGGCAGCAACATATTTTCGTCCCTCGCCTGCTCATCTTCGGGAATGGGACAGGGGAAACGCTGTCGTGCGGTGCTAGAGCTCCAACTTTCGTTTTCCTTCGGGAAAGAGCACAGGGCAGAGTCCACCACCTCACTCCCTCTCCCTGGCGCCTTGAAGTTTGGTTGTTGCAGTACACCAGGCATGCGCGTGCAGTGAGCAAGCCGACGGCCTGTAGTGCGCAAAGCGACAGCCTAAAGTTTGGTTGTGGCACGCACTTGCAGTACACCAAGAGTGCGCGTGCAGTGCGCAAGCCGACGACGTGAAATTTGGTTGAGGCGTCCCTCTCGTCGTCGTCTCTAGGGATCCAGCGCCCCCGGGGTCATCTCTCATTCCGTCGGCAAGATGGTCTGTGGTGTGATCTAGTTCAGTCCGGTGGTGCTGCGTGTGTAGTGCTCTTGCTGGGCGTGTACTGCAAATGGTCCCATTGGATCGCGAGGTTTGTAAGGTGTGGGCAACTAGCACTGTAGTCAGACTGTCAGATCATCGTTCCTATGTGGATGCTTTTTTTCTCTTTGATATACTCTGTAGTTTGTTTATTTGTCGATGTGTGTTTCAATTCTTCAACGACATCTTGCCTGTGGTTTACTTGCCAGAGCAGAGATGGACGCTGACGCCAACTACTTCAGTGGCAGCAACATGGAAATCGCTGCGACGCTTCTGCCCCTGGATGTCAGTCATGCATTTCAGCAGCGTGCGCATGGCGGTGAAAGTCCCTCGCGGTCTGCTGCGTCTACGCGTGCAGTCCGGCAGTGTAGCGCATGCAGTGCTCGAAACCTCGGCCTCAAATGTAATTTTCTTCTTGTTTACACATGGATGTTCCTCCTATTTCCAGGCCGCATCTATCGTCCAGACCCCCTTTCTTGTATGTGTAATGTGCAGTTTGATTCGGGCACGACTGCGGTTCAGTTATTTGCAGAAAAAAAGAGAAAAAGGTAAAAAAAACTTGTTGAAAAATCGATGCAGTCCACTATGTGAAGCAGGTGGTTCTCTTTGTAAAAGACAAAATGATGGGGTTCACTCCTAGCACGCGTGGTTCTTGATGTTTAGTTTGTTCATTGCGGGATATGGCTAACAACAAAAAACATGTTCATTACCTCTGGATACTTGTAGTGCAGAACGCCATGACGGAAAATAAATCTAGTAAAAAAAGAACAGTTCTCCCGAGAGCCATCCAAGACATGAAAAATGTTTGGACAATGACAAAAAAGGTAACGTGGTTCACTTTCGAGAGTGATGTTATTCACTTGTGCCCAAAAATGAAAGTGCTAAAAATTTAGCGCAACAACAAAGATAGTACCGAGGTTCACTTCGATATATGTCGCGGTTTACTTGCCTCCTCTCTGCGGTCCACTCTTGTTCACAAAATTTTTGAAAGAAAAGACAACAAAAAATCGTCTGAGAAAAATTTACGTCCGACAAAAGAAATTATGCAGCTCGCTTGCCCGTCTGATGCTGTGCAATTTTCATTCTGAAGCAGTGCGGTCGGCCATATGATGTTGTTCATCCCGTAAGTGCAAAAAAATTGTTACGCAAGGGAAAAAAGTAATGTGGTTCACTTCTTGATAGTGTTGTGGTTCATTTACACCCGATGTGAAGTGCACTCTACTTTCTCGTCCTTGAAAAATTTATGTTTGAATAAAAGAAACCATGCAGTTCTCTTACCCATCTGATGCAGTGCGTTTTTTCATCCGATGCAGTGCAGTTTTCAGTTGGGTGAAGTACCCACGTGGATTTGGGTGGCGTGAAAAACAGAGTCTTCGCATTTCGTTAAAATCAAAATTGCTCTTAAACCGTAAGGAACTAGAGAAAGTGTTCTACATGAAAAAGTTGCGCCTCGTTATATCTTTCGAACGACCTATCGTTTGAATCATTTTGACGAGCAGTTTGTTAAAATTTCGTGAAAAACGGCCGCTGCCTTTCATCATCAGCCGCACGATTTTCAAAATTAACTAAAAATCGCAAGGAATCTCAAAATCATTTCAACATATGAAAGTTGCGCCTCGTTCGTAGCTTTTCAACGATATATTACACGCCTTGTTTCGACAAACGGTTAGAAAACTGGAGCGAAAACAGTACCGAAAATTTGAATTTTTTTGAAAAACAGAATTCCGCGATTTAGTAAATTTGAAACTGCTCTTAAACCGTAACGAATTAGAGAAAATAATAGATATGAAAAAGATGCTCCTCGACGATATCTATCCAACGGTGTATCGTTTGCTTCATTCCGATGAGCGGTTAGAAAAAAAGGTGAAAAAACGCTCGCTGCCACTCGTCATGGGCCACACCATTTTCAAAACTGCTCTTAAACCGTGAGAAATCTCGAAAAGTGTTCAACATGGCGAAGTTGCGCCTAACCCATGGCTTTCCAACGGTATATCATACGTCTTGTTCCGATAAACGGTTAAAAAACTAGAGCAAAAACAGTACCGAAAAAACACTGCATACAGTTTTTTACGACACGAAGTTTACTAGCCTCTGTAATGCAGTGCTCCAGCTAAAGAAAGTGCAGTGCCCTCGCGTTGAGCATGCAGTGCGGAAGTGTTATCAGAATAGTTATTCTGATAATATTATCAGAATAGACCGGCTGTGTATATATATATATATATATATATATATATATATATATATATATATATATATATATATATAAATAAATGAAACTCAACACAAATGATGGTAATAAAATAAAATTGTGAATATTATTGCTTACGCACTTCATATATATATATATATATATATATATGAATAAATGAAACTCAACACAAATGATGGTAATAAAATAAAATTGTGAATATTATTGCTTACGCACTTCATATATATATATATATATATATATATGAATAAATGAAACTCAACACAAATGATGGTAATAAAATAAAATTGTGAATATTATTGCTTACGCACTTCATATATATATATATATATATATATATGAATAAATGAAACTCAACACAAATGATGGTAATAAAATAAAATTGTGAATATTATTGCTTACGCACTTCATATTGTTCGTCAGAGTACCCTCGTTCATAGGTCGTGTGGTGGATGGACTCGCAAACGTAGTATCCACAGAAATAATTCTCCTGTTCCTGCCACAACCACTTTACAGGAAATAGAGGTCAATCAAACTGATAAGCAAGCATGCCAAATGGTATTGATGAAACTAGCGCTTGAATCACTAGGAGATGTGTGGAACATGTTACTATATAGTACTTACTTTCGGGTGTCTAAATTGCAGCTTCTTCGACAGTCCCGGAGCTTTTTTGGTGAATTTTCTCCAAACCCTGCCGGATAAAGAAAACAATTACTTGACATATCAGGAAATGAACAAAGTTGTTGATATGGTGGATAATGATCGATTTAACTTACTTCTCGAGCATTTGAGTCATGTCCGCATAGTCCTGGGGATCTTTTCGTCTCGAGTCTAAGACGGTCACTAGTCCCTGCTCAAGCTTAATCTCTAGGAGAATATAGTGGAAGCTGCGCACGCATGCATAACTCATCAATTACATTACTATAACCTGGACTAATAAGGGAAACTGAATATGCACAAGACAGTAACACTAACTTGAAGTTGTAAGGAAAGAGTATTATATCTTTGTTTTCATTTATTACCAACGATCGTAGCAAGTTGGCCTCGGTATCTTCGGCACGATATTTAGCCTCAGTTGCATCTATGAGATTTGTGTTAATGAACCCAATATCACCGATTTGTCTTTTCTTCAATTCGGCGATCTTTAATCTGCATAATATAGTGAGGATAATTATAAATACATGCAATGAAAGAGTTCACCTATATAGAGAGACTTAATGACAGAAGTAGTACTACTTACAGACAGTAGCAAGTGACCGTTGCTTTATTGAGGGCTGAGGGAGTCCTGGATTAGGGGGTGTCTAGATGGCCGGACTATACCTTCAGCCGGACTCCTGGACTATGAAGATACAAGATTGAAGACTTCGTCCCGTGTCCGGAAGGGACTTTCCTTGGCGTTGAAGGCAAGCTTGGCGATACGGATATATAGATCTCCTACAATTGTAACCGACTTTGTGTAACCCTAACCCTCTCCGGTGTCTATATAAACCGGAGGGTTTTAGTCCATAGGACAACATACAGAACAACAATCATACCATAGGCTAGCTTCTAGGGTTTAGCCTCTCCGATCTCGTGGTAGATCTACTCTTGTACTACCCATATCATCAATATTAATCAAGCAGGACGTAGGGTTTTACCTCCATCAAGAGGGCCCGAACCTGCGTAAAACTTCGTGTCCCTTGCCTCCTATTACCATCCGGCCTAAACGCACAGTTCGGGACCCCCTACCCGAGATCCACCGGTTTTGACACCGACATTGGTGCTTTCATTGAGAGTTCCTTTGTGTCGTCGCCGTTAGGCTTGATGGCTCCTACGATCATCAATAGCGATGCAGTCCAGGGTGAGACCTTCCGTCCTGGACAGATCTTCGTCTTCGGCGGCTTCGCATTGCGGGCCAATTCACTTGGCCATCTGGAGCAGATCGAAAGCTATGCCCCTGGCCGTCAGGTCAGATTTGGAAGTTTAAACTACACGGCTGACATCCGCGGGGACTTGATCTTCGACGGATTCGAGCCACTGCCGAGCGCGCCGCACTATCACGACGAGCATGATCTAGCTCTGCCGCTGAACAGTGCCCTAGAGGCCGCACCCGCATCGGCTTCGACCCTTAATTCGGAGCCAACTGCGCCGATCGAGGATGGGTGGTTGGACGCCGCCTCAGGGGCTGCGATCCCAACGGCGATCGAGCCGAACACCAGCCCCGCACTCCGCGAGACTCGTGACTCCAAGGAGCCGGACTCCTCTCTGGACTCCGAACCCTTTGCGCCCCTGCCGATCGAATCCGATTGGGCGCCGATCATGGAGTTTACTGCCGCAGACATCTTTCAGCACTCGCCTTTCGGCGATATTTTGAAGACACTAAAGTCTCTCTCTTTATCAGGAGAGCCCTGGCCGGACTACGGTCAGGAAGGTTGTGATACGGATGATGAAGAAATTCAAAGCCCACCCACCACCCACTTTGTAGCCACTATGGACGATTTAACCGACATGCTCGACTTCGACTCTGAAGACATCGACGGTATGGACGCCGATGCAGGAGACGATGAAGAACCAGCGCCTATTGGGCCCTGGAAAGCCACCTCGTCATATGACATATACATGGTGGACACCCCAAAAGAAGGAGATGGCGATGGAACAACGGAGGATGACCCCTCCAAGAAACAGCCTAAGCGCCGGCGTCAGCGGCGCCGCTCAAAATCCCACCAAAGCAAATACGGTGACTCCAGCACGGGAGATAATAATACTCTGAAGAGTGCCAAAGAAAACCCCCTCCAGCAAGATTCAGCACAGGAGGATGGAGAAGCCAGCCCTCATGAGAGAGCGGCAGACAGAGAGGTCGAGATCTATAATTATATGCCTCCCTCCGAAGACAAGGCAAGCCTCGACAACGACGAATTCGTCGTGCTAGAGGATCCCGTCGAGCAAGAGCGTTTTCAACGCAGGCTTATGGCCACGACAAGAATCCTCAAGAAAAAACAGCAACAGCTTAGAGCTGATCAAGATTTGCTAGTCGACAGATGGACTGAAGTCCTTGCGGCCGAAGAGCATAAACTCGAACTCCCCTCCAAGAGCTACCCAAAGCGCAGGTTGCTACCCCGATTAGAGGAGGAAGCACTTAAACCTACATCACCAGCACTTGATACGACCGACCCCAATTATTGACGGATTTCATCTCACTAGAGTCCTTATGGACGGCGGCAGCAGCTTGAACCTGCTTTACCAGGATACAGTGCGGAAAATGGGCATAGATCCCTCGAGGATTAAGCCCACCAAAACGACCTTTAAAGGCGCAATACCAGGTGTAGAGGCCAACTGTACAGGCTCAGTCACACTTGGAGTGGTCTTCGGATCTCCGGATAATTTCCGAAGCGAGGAGTTAATCTTTGACATAGTCCCATTCCGTAGTGGCTATCACGCACTGCTCGGGCGAACCGCATTCGCCAAGTTCAATGCGGTACCGCACTATGCATACCTTAAGCTCAAGATGCCAGGCCCTCGAGGAGTAATTACGGTCAATGGAAACACCGAACGCTCTCTCCGAACGGAGGAGCTCACGGCGGCCCTTGCAGCGGAAGTACAAAGCAGCCTCTCCAGGCAGTTCTCCAGTCCGGCCATTAAACGTCTGGACACCGTCATGCGCGCCCGGAGTAACCTACAACAAGACCGCCTGGCACGTTTCGAGCAGGCGTAGCAATGCGGCCCCAACCCCAGCCCTTGCAAAAATGCGACGCCAGTGCTTCGCATACATAACTACGCTCTAGAAATACCATGGGTACAGGGGGAGGGGCACCATCACGGCACGCCCGAAACACGGCTTAAACCGCACCAGGGGCTGCCGATTTTTTAATTTTCTCTTACTTTCAGGACTCCATTCTTTGGAAGGCCTGTTCGGCAGTTCAATTGCCACACAAACGATGCAAGAACCAGGGAAGCAGACAAGCCATGCCGCATTACGGAACTCCCAGGTGGTCTCTATGACGAGCAGTATACCTCTTTCGCATACCATTCCGCAGCCTGCCCCTGGAACGGACATATTAAATAGTCCAACCTTTTGCTTATCGCATTATTTGTATCGTTCTGCTTTGATCGCAGCCCTTTTTAATAAACAATGCATAGCTTTTGTCTATTTTTGCATTACTCTTTTTTTACAAATATATGTTCCTTAACGACATATTGCACCCGTACACTTTGGTACGGCCAAAATACGCTAGGGACTTCAGTACCCCTCAATATGGTGTGAGAAGTCTGAACACTTTAACAAGTGCGGCACCCCGAACTTATAGAATTATATGCATCGGCTCCGAATCATGTCTTGGGTCAATAGTTGGGTTTGCCCGGCTCCTATGTTTTGGTGCCTTACGTTCCACTGTGTCAGCTAAGGTAGCACTAGGAGAACTATTGCGATTGTGCCCCAGTTGAGCTGGGTCGAGCACCTCAGTAGAGAAAGCTAAAACTGACTGTCATGATGAAGCGAGAGCTGGTTGCTGTTCGAGAGGTTTTTCGAGTCCCTAAAGACTTATGCCGCTTAGAGCGAGGAGTCAGCTCTGTCCGGCCATGGCGTGGATAGCGCCCCGAACTCAGTCTTCCGAATACCAGGGGCTTCGCCGAAATTTAAAATTATAGAATTCTATGGCTAAGTGAGAGTGTTCACGCATTATAGTCCAATTGCCTTGTTCATTGTGCTTAGCGCCTCCCTCGAAGGACTCAAACATGGGAAAAAGAGCGCTCGGGTTTATCCCCGAACACCCCAGCACTAGCGGCACGGGGGTAGAAGCCGACGACTCACCATCTCTCAGAATTGATAAACAGCCGCACAGAAGGTAATATTTTAAATTCCAACAGCATTGCTTAGTGCATATGAACAAGTTTTCAGCGCACAGGACAAAACGAGCGAGTTTTACTCAAAAATTACATCCCTGGAACATTCATCCGCCACAAGGCGGGCACCCTTCAGAACATCCGTATAATAATTCTCGGGCTTGCGATGCTCTTTCCCCGGCGGTGGCCCGTCCTTCACAAGCTTCTCAGCATCCAGCTTGCCCCAGTGCACCTTAGCACGGGCAAGGGCCCTACGGGCACCTTCAATGCAGACGGAGCTCTTGATGACTTCGAGCCTTGGACAGGCCACCACCAGCCGCCACACCAGCCCGAAATAGCTCCCAGGCAGAGCTTCTCCAGGCCACAGTCGAACTATGAGGCCCTTGATGGCCTGTTCGGACGCCTTGTGGAGCTCGACGAGTTGCTTCAGCTGGTCGCTCAGGGGCACGGGGTGTCCGCCCTCAGCATACTGAGACCAGAACACCTTCTCTGTCGAGCTGCCCTCCTCGGCTCGATAGAATGCGGCGGCATCGGACACGCTACGGGGAAGATCCGCGAATGCAGAGCTTCGGATTCGAGTAAGTAACAAGTAACTCACGTTTATGTGTTTGCTTTGTGTCAGTGTCAAAACCGGCGGATCTCGGGTAGGGTGTCCCGAACTGTGCGTCTAGGCCGGATGGTAACAGGAGGCAAGGAACACGATGTTTTACCCAGGTTCAGGCCCTCTTGATGGAGGTAAAACCCTACGTCCTGCTTGATTAATATTGATGATATGGGTAGTACAAGAGTAGATCTACCACGAGATCAAGGAGGCTAAACCCTAGAAGCTAGCCTATGGTATGATTGTTGTATCATGAAGTTGTCCTATGGACTAAAACCCTCCGGTTTATATAGACACCGGAGAGGGTTAGGGTTACACAAAGTCAGTTACAATGGTAGGAGATCTTGAATATCCGCATCGCCAAGCTTGTCTTCCACGCCAAGGAAAGTCCCATCCGGACACGGGACGAAGTCTTCAATCTTGTATCTTCATAGTCCTGGAGTCCGGCTGAAGGTATAGTCCGGCTACCCGAACACCCCCTAATCCAGGACTCCCTCAGTAGCCCCTGAACCAGGCTTCAATGACGACGAGTCTGGCACGTAGATTGTCTTCGGGATTGCAAGGCAGGTTCCTCCTCCAAATTCTTCATAAAAGTTTGTAAACACCAAGAGTAGTGTTCGGCTCTGCAAAATAAGTTTCCACGTATTGCCACAGAGAGAATAATATTAACACAAATCTAATCTGCTGACGTATTCCGCAGCGTGACATCAGACTACGGCCAAGCCTTTATTCGAATCATTTTCACTTTTCCACCTCAGCGTGTTTTGCGAGGCAGTTTCCTTGGCACGTCTTGTCAAAGCAGAGATCGTGTCCTCCATTTACAGGATTCTCATCAATACGGACGTAGGTAACCCAACCGCGCCATTTATCATGGTGCTTGGGAGGCAAGCGAGTTTTACTAGGCTGGTGGGGACGCATAGTCGCATCCGCCAGTATAAGGGGATAAGGATCCATCTTTTTACCTACGCCTTCTTCCTCCTTTGCCTATCCATCTTCTGCGCACCCGAGCTCCAGCGCCCAAGCCCGCACTTCCTACCTCAACCTTCTCCAACAATGTCCGGAGCGGGAGGCAAGTGGATGGTCTCCTCCGTCACGGAGGGCCATGTCAAAAGGCTAAGGAAGGTCGGATACATGTCCAAAGACATCGCGCACCGGCTTCCTGAGGATGGGCAGCTTCTCCCCACCCCAAGGCCCCATGAGAGGGTACTATTTCTTCCCCAGTTCCTCCGCGGACTGGGTTTTCCTCTCCACCCATTTGTCCGCGGGCTCATGTTCTACTATGGCCTAGATTTCCACGATCTGGCCCCGAACTTCATCCTCAATATCTCGGCGTTTATCGTCGTGTGCGAGGCTTTCCTCTGCATCCGCCCCCATTTCGGCCTCTGGCTCAAGACTTTCAACGTCAAGCCAAAGGTGGTGCACGGCAACCAGGCGGAGTGCGGAGGTGCCATGGCGGGTAGAATAGCCAACGTCCTATGGCTCGAGGGCTCCTTTGTGGAGACCTTGAAGGGGTGGCAGTCAGGGTGGTTTTACATCACCGAGCCACGCGATCCGAAGTGGATCGCAGCCCCTGAATTCTGATCCGGACCCCCTACGCGGCTCACGTCCTGGAAGGAGACGGGCTTGTCGTGGGGCGACGAAGAAGAGGTGACCGGACTGCAAAAATGCATCTAGTCCCTGGTGAACAAGCAGCTCAAGCTTGTCAACGTAGTCCAGGTCATGCTCGTCCGCCGGATCCTTCCGTGTCAAGAACGGGACTTCAATTTGTGGGAGTTCAACCCGGCGCAGCACTGAACTCTGAGCAGGCTCTTCAACGCGACGTACGAAGATGTATGGAAGGGGCTAACCAAAGGCGCCGAGGCTCCCACATCCACCTCCGAAGACCGCGGATTCAGCTCGCAGCGTCCTGCTGGCGAGGTAAAATATTTTCATCTCTTACAGGATGTTAAGTTTTCTTCATAGTTTGACTCTATGCGGGATCTAAACTCTCTCACATTTGACAGGATTGGCAGGCGAAGTCCGAACTGATTAACTGTCCGGCTCCCTTGCCCGAAGACCCAGCCCCTGATCTCCTAGTGAAGCTGCTGGTTCCGGCACCTTATGTGGTGCCGGAGAAGAAGGCCAAGAAGAAGAAGGCCACGGGGACTCAAAAGAGTTCCCGGCATATGGTGGTGTCGGACTCGTCATCCGACGAGTCCGAGACGCACTCCTCCCGTGAAGACAAGGAGGAGGAAGAAGAAACCTCTCCCCCTCCAATGGGGGAAGGAAAGAAGAGGAAGGCCGCCCCAGTAGGGGAGGACGAGGGGTCCAAGAAGAGGAAAACCCCTCCGCCGGACTACGCCCCCGACGCCAACGAGGACGAAGAGGAGTGGCCGGACAGGGCCAAGCGTCCGGCGAAATCGTAAGTGTTCGGATACCAGAGTAACTCATGATATTCCTTTTGTTGCACAGCTTTCCCTAATGTCGAATATAATCATGCAGCCCGCCCAAGGACGGGCTCGACGAGTCGTCGAGCGGCTCCCTGGATTCATCGGACGTGAATTCAGTTCCGCCCGCTGCCTCCCCCTATGCTGCGGATGACGCCGAAGTGGGGTCGCGACAAGCTCCGGGGCAAGAGGAGGTGGTGCAGGAGGAGCCGCGAGGCGACCTCCCGGACTCCAAGAGTAAAGGGGACAAGACCCCCCAGGGCTCCAAGTCCGTCTTTAAGCCAGACACCGCGCCGGAATCATCAGCGGTTCCGGACCGCGGCAGGCGAACTCCTGCCAAGAGGAGCAAGCCTATTGAGCCGGCGTCCTCCGTCCAACCGGAGCGCCGGACAATCTGCTGGAGGTGCTTAAGGGCGCCTCCATCGACGAGGAGCACTGTGCCATCATGAGTACGGTGGTCCAGAAGGTTCGGTCCGCCCAAAGCGGACTTACTGAAGCTTGTACTAGCCTTCTAACAGGCTTCGAGGTAAGTAGAAATACGTAAAAATATTACCGCATAGACAGTAGCCCCTGATGCTCTGTTTGGAATTCGGAAAGAAAAGCCGAATAGAGGATCTATTAAATATTGCAGGAGTCTAACTAAAAAGGAGTCAATATACGTATGCAGGTTTCGCTGCTGGCCACCGCCGCACTGACTGCGGAGGTGGATGCCCTGAAGCAGGGCCTCGAGCGGACCGAGCAAGAGCTCGGCCTTGCCAAACGGCAGCTCGAGGAGAAAGAAGGTAAGAGATACCTTATAGAAAAAATGCCTATAAGAAGACGCAATTGCAAAAAATGATAGGAGTATACTGCTTATTGTAGGGGCCACAACTGAGGTGGCGAGCCTCAAGCAGGCGCTGTCCGAGGCCAAGAAGAGAGCGGCCACAGAGCGCACCGACCGGGAGAAATTTGAGGCGCAGTTCGGCGAGGTGCAGCAAGAGCTTCAGGCTCTCATGAAAAAACATGAGAGTTTGGAGCTCGACTCGAAGACGCGAGCGTCCGAGCTTGCTGCGGCCCTTAAAACTGCCAAATCTGCCAAGGCCGAGGCCCAGAAGGCCCTCCAGGAATTGGATGCGGTGAAAAAGATAGCGACGGGTAAGGCATTCTCTATGCAAAGCAGACATATAAAAGTAAACTACTTGTTACTTACCCGAATCCGGAGCTCTCCAGGGGCATTCGCAGATCTTCCCCGCAGCGTATCCGATGCCGCCGCATTCTATCGAGCCGAGGAAGGCAGCTCGACGGAGAAGGTGTTCTGGTCTCAGTACGCTGAGGCCGGACACCCTGTGCCCTTGAGCGACCAGCTGAAGCAGCTGGTCGAGCTCCACAAGGCGGCCGAACAGGCCCTGAAGGGCTTCATAGTTTGGCTGTGGCCTAGAGAGGCCCTGCCTGGGAGCTACTTTGGACTGGTGCGGCGGCTGGTGGAGGCTTGTCCAAGGCTCGAGGTCATCAAGCGCTCCGTCTGCATCGAAGGTGCCCGTAGGGCCCTTGCCCGTGCAAAGGTGCACTGGGGTAAGCTGGACGGTGAGAAGCTTGTGAGGGACGGGCCGCCGTCGGGGAAGGAGCATCGCAAGCCCGAGAACTATTACAAGGATGTTCTGGCCAGTGCCCGCCTTATGGCGGATGAATGCACCAAGGATGTAATTTTTGAATGAACTCACTCGTGTTATACTGTGCGCTGACAACTTGTTCATATGCGCTAAGTAATGCTTGAATTTAAAATATTACTTTCGGTGTGGCCCTTTATCAAAAAATTGAGAGATGGCCAGTCGTCGGCTTCTGCCCCCATGCCACTAGTGCTGGGGTGTTCGGGATAAACCTGAGCACTCTTTTTCCCATGATTGGGTCCGTCGAGGGAGGCGCTCAGCACAATGAACAAGGCAATCGGACTATAATGCTTGAACACTCTCACTTAGCCATAGAAATCTATAATTTTAAATTTCGGCGAAGCCCCTAGTATTCGGAAGACCGAGTTCGGGGCGCTATCCACGCCTTGGCTGGACAAAGCCGGTTCCTCGCTCGAAGCGGCATAAGCCTTTAAGGACTCGAAAAACCTCTCGAATAGCGACCGGTCTCTCGCCTCATCATGACAGTCGGTTTTAGCTTTCTCTACTGAGGTGCTCAGCCCAGCTCAACTGGGGCACGATCGCAGTAGTTCTCCTAGTGCTACCTTAGCCGATATAGCGGAACGTAAGGCACCAAAACATAGGAGCCAGGAAAACCCAACCATTGACCCAAATCATGATTCGGAGCCGATGCATATAGTGCTATAAGTTCGGGGTGCCGCACTTGTGAAAGTGTACAGACTTCTCACGCCATACAGATGGGTACTGAAGCCCCTGGCGTATTTTGCCGTACCACAGTGTACGGATGCGACATGTTATTAATAAACATATATATAGAAAGAGGATAATGCAAAAAATAGACAAAAAGCTATGCATTGTTTACAGAAAGGTTGCTATGAAAGCGGAACGATACAAATAGTGTAATAAGAAAAAGAAATTGGACTATTTAACATGTCCTGGCCAGGGGCAGGCCGCGGAATTGTATTAAAAAACAGTTATACTGCTCGCAATAGAGACCACCTGGGAGTTCCATAATGCGGCGTGGCTTGTCTGCTTTCCTGGATCTTGCATCGTTTGTGCGGCAGTTGAATTGCCGAACGGGTTGTCCGAAGTATGGAGTCCTGAGAGTAAGAAAAAAAAGGAATCCGGCAGCCCCTGGTGCGGTTTAAGCCATATTTCAGGCGTGCCGTGATAGTGCCCCTTCCCCTGTGCCCATGGTATTTCAAGAGCGTAGTTATGTACGCGAAGCACTGGTTTCGCTATATCGCGAGGGCTAGGGTTGGGGCCGCATTGCTATGCTAGCTCAGAACGTGCCAGGCGGTCTTGTTGTAGGGTACTCCGGGCGCGCTTGACAGTGTCCGGCTTTTTGAAGGCCGAACTGGAGAACTGCCTAGAGAGGCTGCTTTGTACTTCTGCTGCGAGCGCTGCCGTGTGCTCCTCCGTTCGGAGGGAGCGTTCAGTGTTCCCATTGACCGTGATTACTCCTCTAGGGCCTAGCATCTTGAGCTTGAGGTATGCATAGTGCGGTACCGCGTTGAATTTTGCGAATGTGGTTCGCCCGAGCAGTGTGTGATAGCCACTACGGAACGGGACT
Organism: Triticum urartu; assembly: GCF_003073215.2. Classification (NCBI taxonomy): domain Eukaryota; kingdom Viridiplantae; phylum Streptophyta; class Magnoliopsida; order Poales; family Poaceae; genus Triticum; species Triticum urartu. Next base: position 692,387,303 of record NC_053028.1, read on the forward strand.
ATGTCAAAGATTAACTCCTCGCTTCGGAAGTTATCCGGAGATCCGAAGACCACTTCCAGTGTGACTGAGCCTGTACAGTTGGCTTCTACACCTGGTATGACGCCTTTGAAGGTCGTTTTGGTGGGCTTGATCCTCGAGGGATCTATGCCCATTTTTCGCACTGTATCCTGGTAAAGCAGGTTCAGGCTGCTGCCGCCGTCCATGAGGACTCTTGTGAGATGAAATCCGTCAATAATTGGGTCTAGAACCAATGCGGCGAAGCCGCCGTGATGGATGCTAGTGGGGTAGTCCCTTCGATTAAAGGTGATCGGGCAGGAGGACCATGGGTTGAACTTTGGGGCGACTGGCTCCATCGAATATACGTCCTGTAACGCACGCTTCTACTCCCTCTTGGGGATGTGGGTTGCGTATATCATGTTCACCGTCCGCACTTGCGGGGGAAATCCCTTCTATCCACTGTTGTTCGGTGGCCTGGGCTCCTCCTCGTCGTCGCTATGCAGCCCCTTGTCTTTGTTTTCGGCTCTTAACTTGCCTGCCTACTTGAACACCCAACAATCCCTGTTGGTGTGATTGGCTGGCTTTTCGGGGGTGCCATGTATCTGGCACAAGCAGTCGAGTATTCGGTCCAAACTGGATGGGCCCTGAGTATTTCTTTTGAATGGCTTTTTCCGTTGATCGGATTTGTAGCCTCGGAATCTGGCATTAACTGCCATATCCTCGTTGCTGTCGATGTTAACGCGGCGCTTTTGTTTGTTCCGACGCGACCTGTCGCTTTTGTCCTTGGTATTCGAATAACAGGGTTCTTGGTTAAATTGTTGCTGCGAGCTAGCCAGCTGTCTTCTCCCGCGCAAAAGCGGGTCATGAGTGTCATGAGGGCTGCCATAGATTTCGGCTTTTCCTATCCCAGGTGCCGGGCAAGCCACTCGTCACGGATATTATGCTTGAAGGCCGCTAAGGCCTCTGCGTCCGGACAGTCGACTATCTGGTTTTTCATTGTTAGGAACCGTGTCCAGAATTGCCTGGCCGATTCCTCTGGCTGCTGAATTATGTGGCTTAGGTCATCGGCGTCCGGTGGTCGCACATAAGTGCCCTAGAAGTTGTCAAGGAATGCGGCTTCCAGGTCCTCCCAAGAACCGATTGAGTCTGCTGGCAAGCTGTTAAGCAAATGCCGGGCCGGTCCCTTAAATTTGAGTGGGAGGTATTTGATGGCGTGTAGATCATCACCGCGGGCCATTTGGATATGAAGGAGATAATCCTCGATCCATACCGCAGGATCTGTTGTACCATCGTACGATTCGATGTTTACGGGTTTGAAGCCCTCAGGGATTTTATGATCCATTACTTCATCTGTGAAGCATAGTGGGTGTGCGGCGCCTCTGTATTGGGCTATATCACGACGGAGCTCGAAGGAGCTTTGTCCGTTGAGTTCGGCCCGGCCGGATTCATTGCATCCGGAGTGGCGATCACCATCATGTGCCGTGGGGCGCCTGCGCGATCCGTAGATCGATCTTGTTTGCCTTGCCTTGTCCTCCAGTATGTCGCGCAGGTCAGGCGCATTTTCCCGTGCCTTAGTATGCTTGACGCGGCGCCGGGGCATGGCTTGAGTGGAGGGCCGAGAGGCCTCTCTGTCGCGGCCATGAGGTGGCCGGTCGACCATGTCATGCGCTGGTGATGTAGGTGCCTCCTCCTCTAGTCGGGGTAGCATCCTGCGCTTTGGGTAACTCTTGGAGGGGCGTTCGAGTTCATACTCTTCGGCCGCAAGGACTTCAGTCCATCAGACAGCTAGCAAATCCTGATCAGCTCTAAGCTGTTGCTGCTTTTTCTTGAGGCTGCTTGCCGTGGCCATAAGCCTGCGTTTAAAACGCTCTTGTTCGGCGGGATCCTCTGGCACGACGAACTTGTCATCGTCGAGGCTTGCCTCGTCTTCGGAGGGAGGCGTATAATTATCGTCCTCAACCTCTTGGTCCGCTGCCCTCTCGTGAGGGTTGGCTTCTCTGTCCTCCTGTGCTGAATCTTGCTGGAGGGGGTGTTCTTCGGCGCTATCCGGAGTAGTATTGTCTCCCGTGCCGGAACCACCGTTTTTGCTTTGGCGGGATTTAGAGCGGCGCCGCTGACGTCGGCGCTTGGGTTGTTCCTTAGAGGTACCGTCCCCCGCTGTTCCATCGCCATCTCCATCCTTTGGAGTGTCCACCATATATATGTCGTATGACGAGGTGGCCTTCCAGCGCCCTATAGGTGCTGGTTCTTGTTCGTCTCCTACATCGTCGTCCATGCCGTCGATGTCTTCGGAGTCGAAGTCAAGCATGTCGGTTAAGTCGTCGACAGTGGCTACGAAGTGGGAGGTGGGTGGGTTTTGAATTTCTTCATCGTCCGTATCCCAACCTTGCCGACCGTAGTCCGGCCAGGGCTCTCCTGATAAAGAGAGAGACTTTAGAGAATTCAGGATGTCGCCGAAGGGCGAGTGCTGAAAGATGTCCGCGGCGGTGAACTCCATTATCAGCGCCCAATCGGATTCGATCGGCAGGGGCGCCGGGGGCTCGGAGTTCGGAGAGGAATCCGGCTCCTCGGAGTCACGGGCCATGCGGAGTGCGGGGCTGGAGTTCGGCTCGATCGCTTCTGAGATCGCAGCCCCTGAGGCAGCGTCCACCCGCTGATCCTCGATCGGCGCAGTAGGCTCCGAATCAACGGTCGGAGCTGATGCGTGTGCGGCCTCCAAGGCGCTATTCGGCGGTAGGGCTATATCATGCCCACCAAGACAGTGCGGCGCGCTTGGCTGTGGCTCGAATCCGTCAAAGATCAAGTCCCCGCAGATGCCAGCCGTGTAGTTTAGGCTTCCAAACCTGACCTGATGGCCAGGGGCGTAGCTTTCGATCTGCTCGAGGTGGCCAAGCGAATTGGCCCGCACTGCGAAGCCGCCGAAGACGAAGATCTGTCCGGGGAGAAAAGTCTCACCCTGGACTGCATTGCTGTTGATGATCGAAGGAGCCATCGGGCCTGAAAGCGACGACACAGAGGAACTCTCAATGAAAGCACCAATGTCGGTGTCAAAACCGGCGGATCTCGGGTAGGGGGTCCCGAACTGTGCGTCTAGGCCGGATGGTAACAGGAGGCAAGGAAAACAATGTTTTACCCAGGTTCGGGCCCTCTTGATGGAGGTAAAACCCTACGTCCTGCTTGATTATTATTGATGATATGGGTTGTACAAGAGTAGATCTACCACGAGATCAAGGAGGCTAAACCTTAGAAGCTAGCCTATGGTATGATTGTTGTATGATGAAGTTGTCCTATGGACTAAAACCCTCCGGTTTATATAGACACCGGAGAAGGTTAGGGTTACACAAAGTCGGTTACAATGGTAGGAGATCTTGAATATCCGCATCGCCAAGCTTGCCTTCCACGCCAAGGAAAGTCCCATCCGGACACGGGACGAAGTCTTCAATCTTGTATCTTCATAGTCCTTGAGTCTGGCTGAAAAGGTATAGTCCGGCTACCCGAACACCCCCTAATCCAGGGCTCCCACACTTTGCATAAAGAATGCCTTACCCGCCGCTATCTTTTTCACCGCATCCAACTCCTGGAGGGTCTTCTGGGATTCGGCCTTGGCAGGCTTGCATTTTCAATAGCCATCGCGAGCTCGGACGCTCGCGTCTTTGAGTCCAGCTCCAAACTCTCATGTTTTTTCATGAGAGCCTGGAGCTCTTGTCGCACCTTGCCAACCTGGGCCTCATACTTCTCCCGCTCGGTGCGCTCCGTGGCCGCCCTCTTCTCGGCCTCGACCAGCGCTTGCTTAAGGGTCGCCACCTCAGACATGGCCCCTACAATAGCCACGATAATCCTGTCATTTTTTGCAATAGCACCTTTTTTTATTTATATTTAAACAAGGTATTCTTACCTTCCTTGTCCTCAAGCTGCTTCTTGGCACGCCCGAGCTCTTGCTCGGACTGCTCGAGGTTCTGCTTTAGCGTGTCCACTTCCACATTCAGTGTGGCGGACGCCAGCAGAGAAGCCTGCATACGCATATTGACTCCTTTTTTAGACTCCTGCGAATTTTATTTGATCCTCTATTCGGCTTTTCTTCCTGAACGCCAAACAGAGCATCAGGGGCTACTGTCTATGCGGTAATATTATTTACACATTCTTTACTTACCTCAAATTAAGCCTGTTAAAAGGCTAGCACAAGCTTCACTCAGTCCACTCTTGGCAGACTGAACCTTCTGGACCACCGCACTCATAATGGTGCAGTTCTCCTCGTTGATGGAGGCTCCTTTGAGCACCTCCAACAGATTGTCCGGCGCCTCCGGTTGGACGGGGGTCACCGGCACGGCGGGCTTGCTCCTCTTGGAAGGAGGTCGCCCGCCGGACTCTGGAACCTTTGAAGGTTCCGGAGCGGTGTCCGGCCTAGGGCCGGACTTGAAGCCCTGGGGATTTTTATCCCCTTTACTCCTGGAGTCCGGGAGGTCGCCTTGCGGCGCCTCCAGGACCACCTCCTCCTGGCTTGGAACCTGTTGGGAAAATAATTCGGCGTCGCCCTTAGGGCGGGGGGAGGTGGCCGTCGGAAGCGAATTCACATCCGATGAGTCCAGTGAACCGCTCGACGACGCGTCGAGCCAGTCTTTGGGTGGGCTGCATAAACATATTCGACATAAGGGAAAGCTGTGCAATAAAGGAATACAATGAATTACTCTGGTATCCGGATACTTACGATTTCGCCAGCGGCTTGACCCTGAGCGGCCACTCCTCTCCGCAGTCGTCGACGTCGGTGGAGTAGTCCGGAGGAAGGGTTTTCCCCTTCTTGGACCCTTCAGCCTCCCCATTGAGGGCGGCTTTCCTTTTCTTCTCTCCCCCCGCTGGAGGGGGAAAGGTCTCTTCTTCCTCCTCCTCGTCTTCACGAGAGGAATGCGCCTTGGAGCCGTCAGATGATGAACCCGACACCTCCTGGCGCCGGGCACTTTTTCGAGTCCCCGTGGCCTTCTTCTCCGGCACCACATAGGGTGCCGGAACCAGCAGCTTCGCCAAGCGGGCATCGGCTGGGTCTTCGGGCAAAGGAGCCGGACAGTCGATCTGTCCGGACTTCGCCTGCCAAACCTGTCAAAGGTAAGGGAGCTTAGATCCCGCATAGAGTTAAACTATGAAAAACTAATACCCTGTAAAAGGTACAAACAACTTACCGCGCTAGCGTGACGCTGCATGCTGAATCCGCGATCCTCGGTAGCGGATGCGGGAGCCTTGGCGCCCTTGAAAAGCAGCTTCCAGGCATCTTCGTACGTCATGTCGAATAGCCTGCTCAGAGTTCGGTGCTGCGCCGGGTTGAACTCACACAAATTGAAGGCCCGTTGTTGACACGGGAGGATCCGGCGGATGAGCATAACCTGGACTGCGTTGACAAGCTTGAGCTGCTTGTCCACCAGGGTTTGGATGCATGTTTGCAGTCCAGTCACCTCTCCTTTGCTGCCCCACGACAGGCCCATCTCTTTCCAGGACATGAGCCGCGTTGGGGGTCCGGACCGGAACTCGGGGGCTGCGACCCACTCAGGGTCGCGCGGCTCGGTGATGTAAAACCACCCCGATTGCCACCCCTTCAGGGTCTCCACAAAGGAGCCCGCGAGCCATAAGACGTTGGGCATCTTGCCCACCATGGCGCCTCCGCACTCCGCCTGGTTGCCACGCACCACCTTCGGCTTGACATTGAAAGTCTTGAGCCATAGGCCGAAATGGGGGCGGATGCAGAGGAAAGCCTCGCACACGACGATAAACGCCGAGATGTTGAGGATGAAGTTCGGGGCCAGATCATGGAAATCCAGGCCGTAGTAGAACATGAGTCCCCGGACGAATGGGTGGATAGGAAAGCCCAGTCCACAAAGGAAGTGGGGAAGGAACACTACCCTCTCATGGGGCCTTGGGGTGGGGACGAGCTGCCCCTCTTCGGGAAGCCGGTATGCGATGTCGTTAGACAAGTATCCGGCCTTCCTTAGTTTTTTGATGTGTCCCTCCGTGACGGAGGAGACCATCCACTTGCCTCCCACTCCGGGCATGCCTGGAGAAGGTTGAGGTGGGGAGTGCGGACTTGGGTGCTGGAGCTCGAGTGCGCGAAAATGGATAGGCAAAGGAGGAAGAAGGCGTAGGTGAAAAGGTGGATCCTTATCCCCTTATATGGGTGGACGCAACTACGTGTCCCCACCAGCCTGGTAAAACTCGCTTATCTCTAAGCGCCATAATCAATGGCACGGTTTGGTTACCCACGCCCGTATTGATGAGAATCCCGGAATAAGGGGACATGATCTCTGCTTCGACGAGACGTGCCAAGGAAACCGCCTCGCATGACACGCCGAGGTGGGACAATAAAAAATTTCGAATAAAGGCTTGGCCGTGGTGCGATGTCACACTATGGAATACGTCAGGAGATTAGATATGTGTAAATATTATTCTCTCTATGGCAATATGTGGAAACTTATTTTGCAGAGCTGGACACTATCTTTGTGTTCAAAATCTTCTATGAAGTACTTGGAGGAGGAACCCGCCTTGCAATGTCGAAGACAATCTACGCGCCAAACTCGTCGTCATTGAAGCCTGGTTCAGGGGCTACTGAGGGAGTCCTGGATTAGGGGGTGTCCGGATGGCTGGACTATACCTTCAGCCGGACTCCTGGACTATGAAGATACAAGATTGAAGACTTCGTCCTGTGTCCGGAAGGGACTTTCCTTGGCGTGGAAGGCAAGCTTGGCGATACGGATATATAGATCTCCTACAATTGTAACCGACTTTGTGTAACCCTAACCCTCTCCGGTGTCTACATAAACCAGAGGGTTTTAGTCCGTAGGACAACATACAGAACAACAATCATACCATAGGCTAGCTTCTAGGGTTTAGCCTCCTTGATCTCGCGGTAGATCTACTCTTGTACTACCCATATCATCAATATTAATCAAGCAGGACGTAGGGTTTTACCTCCATCAAGAGGGCCCGAACCTGGGTAAAACTTCGTGTCCCTTGCCTCCTATTACCATCCAGCCTAGACGCACAGTTCGGGACCCCCTACCCGAGATCAGCCAGTTTTGACACCGACAAGGGCCTTTTGATTGAAAAACTGGAAGAACTCCTCAAATGGAACATTCAACAGTTCAATTCCAATGAGGTCATGCTCCTCTCTAACTCTTAGCGGCAAAGTATTCCTCCCCCAGACTCTCTGCAGGTTTTCATGTACCAATCATGGAAAATTCGTATCATCGTTGTTAGAGATATTTCATCTTTGACAAGAGGCTTCCCGTACTCGTATTTGTGTTCTTCCACCTCCAAGAACTCATAATGTACATTGTCAGGCAGGTAATCTCCAAGATTGCTATAACCGGGCACCATCCTCGGATCATTAGTAGGCACCTTGAGCGGGGGGCATGATTGGTTCGCTTGTTCGCCTTACTGGGGAATTTTTTGCCCAGCTCGTCGTTCTTTTAACCTTTGATCACTGACAGTACTTCCCGACCACTCCGCTTCGACAAATGACTTTTCAATAATGCGCTCATAGTTGCCTTTCAGCGGAGACTTTGCTGGTTTTTTTAGGGCAGCCAGAGTGCGCTTCGCTTTCACCGCATCCAACTCCTGGAGGGTCTTTTGGGATTCGGCCTTGGCAGACTTAGCATTTTCAATAGCCATCGCGAGCTCGGACGCTCGCGTCTTTGAGTCCAGCTCCAAACTCTCATGTTTTTTCATGAGAGCCTGGAGCTCTTGCCGCACCTTGCCAACCTGGGCCTCATACTTCTCCCGCTCGGTGCGCTCCGTGGCCGCCCTCTTCTCGACCTCGACCAGCGCTTGCTTAAGGGTCGCCACCTCAGACGTGGCCCCTACAATATCCACGATAATCCTGTCATTTTTTGCAATTGCACCTTTTTTATTTATATTTAAACAAGGTATTTCTTACCTTCCTTGTCCTCAAGCTGCTTCTTGGCACGCCCGAGCTCTTGCTCGGACTGCTCGAGGTTCTGCTTTAGCGTGTCCGCTTCCACATTCAGTGCGGCGGACGCCAGCAGAGAAGCCTGCATACGCATATTGACTCCTTTTTTAGACTCCTGCGGATTTTATTTGATCCTCTATTCGGCTTTTCTTCCCGAACGCCAAACAGAGCATCAGGGGCTACTGTCTATGCGGTAATATTATTTACACATTCTTTACTTACCTCAAAGCATGTTAAAAGGCTAGCACAAGCTTCAGTCAGTCCACTCTTGGCGGACTGAACCTTCTGGAGCACCGCACTCATAATGGTGCGGTGCTCCTCGTCGATGGAGGCGCCTTTGAGCACCTCCAACAGATTGTCCGGCGCCTCCGGTTAGACAGGGGTCACCGGCACGGCGGGCTTGCTCCTCTTGGAAGGAGGTCGCCCGCCGGACTCTGGAACCTTTGAAGGTTCCGGAGCAGTGTCCGGCCTAGGGCCGGACTTGGAGCCCTGGGGGGTTTTATCCCCTTTACTCCTGGAGTCCGGGAGGTCACCTTGTGGCACCTTCAGGACCACCTCCTCCTGGCTTGGAACCTGTTGGGACAATACTTCGGCGTCGTCCGTAGGGCAGGGGGAGGTGGCCGTCGGAAGCGAATTCACATCCGACGAGTCCAGTGAACCGCTCGACGACGCGTCGAGCCGGTCTTTGGGTGGGCTGCATAATCATATTCGACATAAGGGAAAGCTGTGCAATAAAGGAATACTATGAATTACTCTGGTATCCGGATACTTATGATTTCGCCAGCGGCTTGGCCCTGAGCGGCCACTCCTCTCCGCCGTCGTCGGCGTCTGTGGAGTAGTCCGGAGGAAGGGTTTTCCCCTTCTTGGACCCTTCGGCCTCCCCAGTGAGGGCGGCTCCCCCCGGTGGAGGGGGAGAGGTCTCTTCTTCCTTCTCCTCGTCTTCACGAGAGGGATGCGCCTTGGAGCCGTCAGATGATGAACCCGACACCTCCTGGCGCCGGGCACTTTTTCGAGTCCCCGTGGCCTTCTTCGTGGCCTTCTTCTCCGGCACCACATAGGGTGCCGGAACCAGCAGCTTCGCCAAGCGGGCATCGGCTGGGTCTTCGGGCAAAGGAGCCGGACAGTGGATCTGTCCGGACTTCGCCTGCCAAACCGGTCAAAGCTAAGGGAGCTTAGATCCCGCATAGAGCTAAACTATGAAAAACTAATACCCTGTAAAAGGTACAAACAACTTACCGCGCTAGCGTGACGCTGCGCGCTGAATCCGCGATCCTCGGTAGCGGATGCGGGAGCCTCGGCGCCCTTGAAAAGCACCTTCCAGGAATCTTCGTACGTCGTGTCGAAGAGCCTGCTCAGAGTTCGGTGCTGCGCCGGGTTGAACTCCCACAAATTGAAGGCCCGTTGTTGACACGGGAGGATCCGGCGGATGAGCATAACCTGGACTACGTTGACAAGCTTGAGTTGCTTGTCCACCAGGGTTTGGATGCATGTTTGCAGTCCAGTCACCTCTCCTTTGCTGCCCCATGACAGGCCCGTCTCTTTCTAGGACGTGAGCCGCGTTGGGGGTCCGGACCAGAACTCGGGGGCTACGACCCACTCAGGGTCACGCGGCTTGGTGATGTAAAACCACCCCGATTGCCACCCCTTCAGGGTCTCCACAAAGGAGCCCTCGAGCCATAAGACGTTGGGCATCTTGCCCACCATGGCGCCTCCACACTCCGCCTGGTTGCCACGCACCACCTTCGGCTTGACATTGAAAGTCTTGAGCCATAGGCCGAAATGGGGGCGGATGCAGAGGAAAGCCTCGCACACGACGATAAATGCCGAGATGTTGAGGATGAAGTTCGGTGCCAGATCATGGAAATCCAGGCCGTAGTAGAATATGAGTCCCCAGACGAATGGGTGGATAGGAAAGCCCAGTCCACAAAGGAAGTGGGGAAGGAACACTACCCTCTCATGGGGCCTTGGGGTGGGGAGGAGCTGCCCCTCTTAGGGAAGCTGGTATGCGATGTCGTTAGACAAGTATCCGGCCTTCCTTAGTTTTTTGATGTGTCCCTCCGTGACGGAGGAGACCATCCACTTGCCTCCCACTCCGGGCATGCCTGGAGAAGGTTGAGGTGGGGAGTGCGGACTTGGGTGTTGGACCTCGAGTGCGCGAAAATGGATAGGCAAAGGAGGAAGAAGGCGTAGGTGAAAAGGTGGATCCTTATCCCCTTATATGGGTGGACGCAACTACGTGTCCCCACCAGCCTGGTAAAACTCGCTTATCTCCAAGAGCCGTAATCAATGGCACGGTTGGGTTACCCACGCCCGTATTGATGAGAATCCCGGAATAAGGGGACATGATCTCTGCTTCGACGAGATGTGCCAAGGAAACCGCCTCGCATGACACGCTGAGGTGGGACAATAAAACGATTCGAATAAAGGCTTGGCCGTGGTGCGATGTCACACTATGGAATACGTCAGGAGATTAGATATGTGTAAATATTATTCTCTCTATGGCAATATGTGGAAACTTATTTTGCAGAGCCGGACACTACCTTTGTGTTCAAAATCTTCTATGAAGTACTTGGAGGAGGAACCCGCCTTGCAATGCCGAAGACAATCTGCGCGCCGGACTCGTCGTCATTGAAGCCTGGTTCAGGGGCTACTGAGGGAGTCCTGGATTAGGGGGTGTCCGGATAGCCGGACTATACCTTCGGCCGGACTCCTGGACTATGAAGATACAAGATTGAAGACTTCGTCCCGTGTCCGGAAGGGACTTTCCTTGGCGTGGAAGGCAAGCTTGATGTAGATCTCCTACCATTGTAACCGACTCAGCCCTCTCCGGTGTCTATATAAACCGGAGAGTTTTAGTCCGTAGGACAAACAACAATCATACCATAGGCTAGCTTTTAGGGTTTAGCCTCTCTGATCTCGTGGTAGATCTACTCTTGTACTACCCATATCATCAATATTAATCAAGCAGGACGTAGGGTTTTACCTCCATCAAGAGGGCCCGAACTTGGGTAAAACATCGTGTCCCCTGCCTCCTGTTACCATCCGACCTAGACGCATAGTTCGGGACCCCCTACCCGAGATCCGCCGGTTTTGACACCGACTGTCTCTCTCAAGCAACCCTGCAACCAAATAACAAAGAGTCTCTTGTGTCCCCAACACACCCAATACAATGGTAAATTGTATAGGTGCACTAGTTCGGCGAAGAGATGGTGATACAAGTGCAATATGGATAGGAGATAATAGTTTTTGTAATCTGAAGATATAAAAACAGCAAGGTAACTAATGGTAAAAGTGAGCATAAACGGTATTGCAATGATAAGAAACAAGGCCTAGGGTTCATACTTTCGCTAGTGTAAGTTCCCTCAACAATGATAACATAATTGGATCACATAACTATCCCTCAACATGCAACAAAGAGTCACTCCAAAGTCACTAATAGCGTAGAATGAACGAAGAGATTATGGTAGGGTACGAAACCACCTCAAAGTTATTCTTTCCAATCAATCCGTTGGGCTATTCCTATAAGTGTCACAAACAGCCCTAGAGTTCGTACTAGAATAACACCTTAAGACACAAATCAACCAAAACCCTAATGTCACCCAGATACTCCAATGTCACCTCAAGTATCCGTGGGTATGATTATACGATATGCATCACAGAATCTCAGATTCATCTATTCAACCAACACATAGGACCTCAAAGAGTGCCCCAAAGTTTCTATCGGAGAATCACGACAAAAACGTGTGCCAACCCCTATGCATAGGTTCATGGGCGGAACCCGCAAGTTGATCACCAAAACATACACCAAGTGAATCACGTGGTATCCCATTATCACCACAGATACGCACGGCAAGACATACATCAAGTGTTCTTAAATCTTTAAAGACTCAATCCAATAAGATAACTTCAAAGGGAAAACTCAATCCATTACAAGAGAGTAGAGGGGGAGGAGAAACATAAGATCCAACTATAATAGCAAAGCTCGCGATACATCAAGATCGTGCCAAATCAAGAACACGAGAGAGAGAGAGAGAGAGATTAAACACATAGCTACTGGTACATACCCTCAGCCCCAAGGGAGAACTACTCCCTCCTCGTCATGGAGAGCACCGGGATGATGAACATGGCTACCAGAGAGGAATTCCCCCTCCGGCAGGGTGCCGGAACGGGTCTAGATTGGCTTTCGGTGGCTACGGAGGCTTCTGGCGGCGGAACTCCTGATCTCTTGTGTTCCCCGGTAGTTTTAGGGTACATGGGTATATATGGGTGAAAGAGATACGTCAGGGGAGCCACGAGGGGCCCACGAGGGTGGAGGGCGCGCCCCCCTGCCTCATGGCTCCCTCGTTCCTTTCCTGATGTGCACTCCAAGTTTTTCCGGTAGCTTTCCTTCCAAAAATAACTTCTCTAGTTGGTTTCATTCCGTTTCGACTCCGTTTGATATTCCTTTTCTTCGATACACTGAAATAGGCAAAAAAACAGCAATTCTGGGCTGGGCCTCCGGTTAATAGGTTAGTCCCAAAAATAATATAAAAGTGGATAATAAAGCCCAATATTGTCCAAAACAGTAGATAATATAGCATGGAGCAATAAAAAATTATAGATACGTTGGAGACGTATCACGCGTGCCGGGTTGGACTGGAACGCCTGCTCTTGTATAAGGGAGACTAGGTCTGCTCACTGGCCGCGTATGCAACGTGCATGTGTGCAATGGGCGATGAGCCCAGACCCCTGCGCCATAGGATTTAGACCGGTGTGCTGACCTCTCTATTGTGCCTAGGTAGGGCTGCGACGTGTTGATCTTCCGAGGCCAGGCATGACCCAGGAAAGTGTGTCCGGACAAAGGGGATCGCGCGTGTTGGGAAATGTGGTGCACCCCTGCAGGGAAGTTAATATATACGAATAGCCGTGATCTTCGGTAATAGGACGACTTGGAGTTTTACCTTGGCCTTATGACAACTAGAACCGGATACTTAATAAAACACACCCTTCCAAGTGCCAGATACAACCCGGTGATCGCTCTTTAACAAGGCGACGAGGAGAGGATCGTCGGGTAGGATTATGCTACATGATGCTACTTGGTGAACTTACCTTCTGCTCTCTCCTACATGCTGCAAGATGGAGGTGGCCAGAAGCGTAGACTTCGATAGGACTAGCTATCCCCCTCTTATTCCGGCATTCTGCAGTTCAGTCCACATATGATACCCTTATTCCATTTGATACCAATGCATACATATGTAGTGTAGCTCCTTGCTTGCGAGTACTTTGGATGAGTACTCAGGGTTGCTTTGTTCCCCCTTTTCCCCCTTCCTATACCCGTTTGCAGCGACCATACGATGGAGTCCAGGAGCCAGACGACACCGTCGACGAGGACGACTCCTACTACACTGGAGGTGCCTACTACTACGTGCAGGCCGCTGACGACGACTAGGAGTAGATTAGGAGGATCCCAGGCAGGAGGCCTGCGCCTCTTTCGATCTATATCCCAGTTTGTGTTAGCCTTCTTAAGCCAAACTTGTTTAACTTATGTCTGTACTTAGATATTGTTGCTTCCGCTGACTCGTCTGTGATCGAGCTCTTGTATTCAAGCCCTCGAGGCCCCTGGCTTGTAATATGATGCTTGTATGACTTATTTTAATTGTAGAGTTGTGTTGGGATATCTTCCTGTGAGTCCCTGATCTTGATCGTACATGTTTGCGTGTATGATTAGTGTACGATTGAATTGGGGGCGTCACAAGGTTGAGGTCGGTGGAGCGTCAGGGGGCCCACGAGGCAGGGCGGCATGCCTAGGGGGGCAGGTCCCCCCCCGCCCTCGTGGACAGGTGAGACACCCCCTGACGTGGATCTTCCTTCTAATCTTCATTATATGTTCCAGAATAATGCTCCATTGATTTTCAAGTCATTCCGAGAACATTTATTTCTGCACAAAAATAACACCATAGCAATTCTGCTGAAAACAACGTCAGTCTGGGTTAGTTCCATTCAAATCATGCAAGTTAGAGTCCAAAACGAGGGCAAAAGTGTTTGGAAAAGTTGATATGACGGAGATGTATCAGTGTTGTCCACGTACCCTCGTAGACCGTAAGCGGAAGCGTTATGACAACGCGGTTGATGTAGTCGTACGTCTTCACAATCCTACTGATCCTAGTATCGAAGGTTCGGCACCTCCGCGATCTGCACACATTCAACTCGGTGACGTCCCGCGAACTCTAGATCCAGCTGAGTGTCGAGGGAGAGTTTCGTTAGCACGACGCGTGATGACGGTGATGATGAAGCTACCGGCGCAGGGCTTCGCCTAAGCACTGCAATGATATGACCGAGGTGGATTATGGTGGAGGGGGGCACCGCACACGACTAAACAATGTCAACTTGTGTGTTCTAGGGTGCTCCTTGCCCCCGTATATAAAGGAGCAAGGGGGGAGGCCGGCCGGCCCTTGAGGCGCCCAAGGAGAGGAGGAATCCTCCTCCTAGTAGGAGTAGGCTTCATCCTTTCCTAGTCCTACAAGGAGGGGGAAGGAAGGAGTGGGAGAGTGGAAGGAAAAAGGTGGGCGCCGCCCCCCTTCCTAGTCCAATTCGGACTCAAGGGGGAGGGGGCATGCGGCCTGCCCTGGCCGCCCCTCTCTCTCTCCACTAAGGCCCATCTAGGCCCATTAGTTCCCCCGGGGGGGGGGGTCCGGTAAACCTCCGGCACTCCCGTTTTACCCGAAACCACCCGGAACACTTCCGGTGTCCGAATATAGTCGTCCAATATATCAATATTTATGTCTCGACCATTTCGAGACTCCTCGTCATGTCCATGATCACATCCGGGACTCCGAACTACCTTTGGTACATCAAAACACATAAACTCCTAATACCGATCGTCACCGAATGTTAAGCGTGCGGACCTTACGGATTCGAGAACTATGTAGACATGACCGAGACTCATCTCCGGTCAATAACCAATAGCAAAACCTGGATGCTCATATTGGTTCCTACATATTCTACGAAGATCTTTATCGGCCAAACCGCATAACATCATACGTTGTTCCCTTTATCATCGGTATGTTACTTGCCCGAGATTCGATCGTCGGTATCATCATACCTAGTTCAATCTCATTACCGGCAAGTCTCTTTACTCGTTCCATAATGCTACATCCCATAACTAACTCATTAGTCACATTGCTTGCAAGGCTTATAGTGATGTGCATTACCGAGAGGGCCCAGAGATACCTCTCCAATACACGGAGTGACAAATCCTAATCTCCATCTATGCCAACTCAAAAAACACCATCAGAGACACCTATAGAGCACCTTTATAGTCACCCAATTACGTTGTGACGTTTGATAGCACACTAAGTGTTCCTCCGGTATTCGGGAGTTACATAATCTCATAGTTGTAGGAACATGTATAAGTTATGGAGAAAACAATAGCAATAAACTAAACGATCATAGTGCTAAGCTAACGGATGGGTCAAGTCAATCACATCATTCTCTAATGATGTGATCCCATTTATCAAATGACAACTCTTTGTCCATGGCTAGGAAACTTAACCATCTTTGATTAACGAGCTAGTCAAGTAGAGGCATACTAGTGACACTCTGTTTGTCTATGTATTCACACATGTACTAAGTTTCCGGTTAATACAATTCTAGCATGAATAATAAACATTTATCATGATATAAGGAAATATAAATAACAACTTTATTATTGCCTCTAGGGCATATTTCCTCCAGTCTCCCACTTGCACTAGAGTCAATAATCTAGATTACATTGTGATGATTCTAACACCATGGAGACTTGGTGCTGATCATGTTTTGCTCATGAGAGAGGCTTAGTCAACGGGTCTGCAACATTCAGATCCGTATGTATCTTGCAAATCTCTATGTCTCCCTCCTTGACTTGATCGTGAATGGAATTGAAGCATCTCTTGATGTGCTTGGTTCTCTTGTGAAATTTGGATTCCTTTGCCAAGGCAATTGCACCAGTATTGTCACAAGAGATTTTCATTGGACCCGATGCACTAGGTATGGCACCTAGATCGGATATGGACTCCTTCATCCAGACTCCTTCATTTGCTGCTTCTGAAGCAGCTATGTACTCCGCTTCACATGTAGATCTCGCCACGATGCTCTGCTTGGAACTGCACCAACTGACAACTCCACCATTTAATAAAAATACGTATCCAGTTTGTGACTTAGAGTCATCGGGATCAGTGTCAAAGCTTGCATTGACGTGACCGTTTATGATGAGTTCTTTGTCACCTCCATAAACGAGAAACATATCCTTAGTCCTTTTCAGGTATTTCAAGATGTTCTTGACTGCTGTCCAGTGATCCACTCCTGGATTACTTTGGTACCTCCCTGCTAAACTAATAGCAAGGCACACATCAGGTCTGGTACACAACATTGCATACATGATAGAACCTATGGCTGAAGCATAGGGAATGACTTTCATTTTCTCTCTATCTTCTGCAGTGGTCGGGCATTGAGTCTAACTCAACTTCACACCTTGTAACACATGCAAGAACCCTTTCTTTGCTTGATCCATTTTGAACTTCTTCAAAACTTTATCAAGGTATGTGCTTTGTGAAAGTCCAATTAAGCGTCTTGATCTATCTCTATAGAGCTTGATGCCCAATATATAAGCAGCTTCACCGAGGTCTTTCATTGAAAAATTCTTATTCAAGTATCCTTTTATGCTATTCAGAAATTCAGTATCATTTCCGATCAACAATATGTCATCCACATATAATATCAGAAATGCTACAGAGCTCCCACTCACTTTCTTGTAAATACAGGCTTCTCCAAAAGTCTGTATAAAACCATATGCTTTGATCACATTATCAAAGCGTAAATTCCAACTCCGAGAGGCTTGTACCAGTCCATAAATGGATCGCTGGAGCTTGCACACTTTGTTAGCACCTTTTGGATCGACAAAACCTTCTGGTTGCATCATATACAACTCTCCTTTAAGATATCCATTAAGGAATGCAGTTTTGACATCCATTTGCCAAATTTCATAATCATAAAATGTGGCAATTGCTAACATGATTCAGACAGACTTAAGCATCACTACGGGTGAGGAGGTCTCATCATAGTCAACTCCTTGAACTTGTCAAAAACCTTTTGCAACAAGTCGAGCTTTCTAGACAGTAACATTACCGTCAGTGTTAGTGTCTGTGTCAAAACCGGCGGATCTCGGGTAGGGGGTCCCAAACTGTGCGTCTAAGGCGGATGGTAACATGAGGCAGGGGACAAGATGTTTTACCCAGGTTCAGGCCCTCTTGATGGAGGTAAAACCCTATGTCCTGCTTGATTAATATTGATGATATGGGTAGTACAAGAGTAGATCTACCACGAGATCAGAGAGGCTAAACCCTAGAAGCTAGCCTATGGTATGATTGTATGTTGTTCTATGGACTAAAACCCTCTGGTTTATATAGACACCAGAGGGGGCTAGGGTTACACAAAGTCGGTTACAAAGGAGGAGATATGCACATCCGTATTGCCTAGCTTGCCTTCCACGCCAGGTAGAGTCCCATACAGACACGAGACGAAGTCATCTTGTATCTTCATAGTCCAACAGTCCGGCCAAAGGATATAATCCGGCTGTCCGGATACCCCCTAATCTAGGACTTCCTCAGTAGCCCCCGAACCAGGCTTCAATGACGATGAGTCCGGCGCGCAGTATTGTCTTCGGCATTGCAAGGCGGGTTCTTCTCCTTCTTTCGAACGTTTGTAAAGCAGTGTCCGGTCCAATAAATGTTTGGGCCTCTTGGCTTGTGTGCCCAATAAGGGCTTTCTCCCACACGTCGAATGAATACGAGGTGCCAGGGCATTTTTACATTCGCCCCCCTAGCCAGATAAATAAATTGTCTATTAAAGGGATGGGGATCCTTAGATCCGATCCATACCATCGTCCCCCAGTGAGAGTCCATCAGAGCGCGTTTCGGAAAGATCCATTCCAGCATGGCCGACCTCCGCAGCTCCTCCTCCCGCCCCTGAAGCCCTAAGCCCAGTGATTGGGAGAGGTTTTCAGTCCCACATAGTCGTTTAGTCGAACTGCAGACTAAGGGATTTCTCCCTCCGGCGTACATGGTGCCTGTTCGAGCCGGGCTTGCCACCTATAATGGCGGGGAGCAAGCGGAGAGATTTCCCTGTCCCTCTATGGGGGAACGGGTCTGCCTTGTTCCCTATCTATTAAGGGGACTCGGATTTCCAATTCATCCGTTCCTCCGCGGGCTCCTGGAGTTCTATGGCCTCCAATTACACAATTTCACCCCCGCCTCCATCCTACATATCGCTGGCTATGTGGCTCTTTGCGAGTTGTTCCTGGGCTGCGAGGCTCACTTCGAATTGTGGAAAAGGCTATTTTGCCTCATCCCTCGCACACAGAGGGGGTCACTTTATCAAGTGGGCGGAGCCGAAATATGGCGCATCGCCGATACCGGATACCTGTCCGGTACCCCGAAGAAGTCACCTGAAGACTGGCCTTCAGAATGGTTTTATATGGAGGACGTTCCCCTTCCAGACCCTGTTCGGCGGGATCTTCCTGAGTTCAACAATGCTCCTCTGAAGAAACGCCGAAGTTGGCGCCCACAGAGCCCCCAGGTGGAAGACAATGGAGAAGTCCTCTATCTGATGAACCGAATTAAAGCACTGGCTCGATCAGGATTGATAGTAATCGAAGTTATGTCGATTTGCATAATGCGGGGAATGCAACTACTTCAATATCGTGGGCACCCCTTGTGGTGTTATAACGGGGCCGATGACGCCACCCGCTGCGGGCGTAAGGGCCCGGACAATGCTGCCGCTTTAGCGAAAATTCTGTCTGAATTGTTCAAGGGTGAGGAAGAGGAGTTCACCCGCATCAAGCCACGGGATGGATTGTCCATGTACAATCCTCCAAGCTGGGTAAGTTATATCTCCCTGCTCCAATTTTTCCCGCATTCTTTGTCGTAAGTATTCACCTTGCCACTTTGCGGCAGGAACTGCGGAAAGCCATAAAGGAGGTCAGCAGCCCTTCTCCACAACCAAAGGACCCTGACCGGGCCCTCGACTCCGGACTTGAAGAAGATTCGGTTATATTCATGGAGCTGATAGACCGGCAGTTCTATTAGTTAAGCTGCGACAATGCCATGGTGGCCATTACAGCCGCCTATCCCGGACTGCTCCCTGCATTGCACGTAAGAAAAACCAAAAATCCCAACTCCAAAACTTGGATCCCCTTTTAGACGCTTCACCCACCATATACACATGGCCTTTTTACAGGGAAGGCATTCGGGACGCCCTGCCGAACCCGCAGCAACGCGCCAACAGGAGGCACCGAGGCCGGGTAGGCCAAAAAGGAAGGCGGTCAGGACGGAGGCGCTGGCGCAAAGGTATAACAAACCCCGCTCCGTGGTTATCGTCTTTTTCGAAATATAATGACGCCCGTGTTTCTTTAACAGGAAAAACGCTCGCCGGAATAAGTCCGGCGATGTTACTAATCACGCTTCCACCAGCCGAGCGCCAGGACCAGACATAGAGGCGGAAGCCGATATGGGGCAGGCGCCGGATAATCCCCCTACAGAGGATGCAAATAGATTATCCGCTACAAACTCAGAGGTGGAAAGCGCCATGAATCATAAGCGCCGCCGGGCCATACTCCGTGAGGCTTGTTTCTCCCCAGAGGCATTTGATGCCTTCAATTCTGGAGAGGCGTACCTCCGTGCTGCTCAAGATGGTCTAGCCAGAGCCACAGATCAGTATGTAAAGGATGTATGGGTAAGTAAATCTGACGATTTATATGTATCAGTAGCCCCTGAGACTTGAAACAGTTAGCAAAACTGATTTAAGGATCATCTTTATTGTGCAGGTTCTTACAGAGAAGAATACTAAGCTGTCACAGGAGCTAGAGGAATGCAGGACCCAACTGCGGGCTACTGTGGCCACATTGCAGGAACCGAAAAAGTCACCTGCTGGTAACATTTACTTTAAAGAATGAAGGTTACCATATAATGTGCGGCATGGCTGCAGATCTAACAACAGATGTTGCAGATGAATCCAGAGAAAATCCGGAGGACCAGCATGTTATGCGACAGCTAGAGGCTGGAAAATGCGTGCTAACAGAGGTTAGGCGGGAGAAAAACAATCTCTAAGACGCCAATATTAAGCCAAGCGTGGAACTAAAAGACGTTCGGGGCCAGCTTGCAGACTCCGAGAAGGAGAATAAGCGGCTTCCGCGCGGCATTTTCAGTAAGTGCTTGAACGAATCTTTTTAAAGGAGTTCGGCGAAGAAGCCGACTAACAGCGTTATGTCTGTAGGTATGTTGACGGGTCGTCCCGCGGAGGAAATGCCCGGGTCTGCGGGTGATCTTCTATCCGAGCTGTCACATCTGCACGAACAAGTTCGGCAGGTGATGCAGGGTGTTGCCCAGGCCTTGTGGCCGTCCATCTCCCTACCAGAGGGCGTTGCAGGGCTTGCAGAGAAGCTCAAGGGAGCACGGCGGCGCTTCCGATTATGGAAGATATCAGCCTGCCGACAGGGTGCCAGAGAAGCCTGGACCATGGTGAAGACGCGGTATACCAAGGCAGACCAAAATCACATGGTCGAGGTCGGACCTGTGGGGCCCGACGGAAAAGAGATCCCCGTTAGCTTAGTTTATGGGCAAGTAGAATTAGCCGCAAAGTATTCCCAACATGATTGTAAGCTAGACCGCCTGTTGGATAGTATAGAAGAGGAATTTAGTCAGTCTGCATGACTATGTAATGAAAGTGACATGTATAATGCCTTCTAGCCGGATTGTAGATCATTTATCTTGGCGGACCTTTTCGCTTCAACCTCGGGACCCGATAGTCCGGAGTGTATCCGAATACCCGCAAAGTTATATAAGAACCCGGGCATGCGTGGAGACCAGGTGTAGGGGTCATAAGTGCTTGAACAGACAAGTGCCCAACTAGTTATGTTATATTACATGGGTAGTAAGAAACATCTTCCAGGGAGAATAGTTCCATTAAGGGTTCCTTTCCCTGGGTAAGCATGCCCTAAAGTGCATGTCCGGACTGCGATAGGAAACACAGGAAAAACATCTGGGGGTAGATATGGACAATAAATAAAAATCATCTTTTGTTCACCGACCGAATATTCCCTTAAGAACGCTAGCTTTTGGCTTCACCCAGTCTGAGGTACACGTCCGGCTGACCCGGCAGTAACAATCGCAGAGGTGCTCCCCTTATGCCCTAGCCGAATTAACGGGAACGTAGGGCATAAATACAAGAGCCGGGCAACCCAGCTTGGCCAAAACTTAAGTCATATCGATGCATATAATGGCGAAAAAAGGTACATGCGGAAGCATGACACATGTTCGGGGCCTGAGGCCCAGATAAATAATTAAGCTTCTGTAAAAGAAGCCCCCAGGTATTATGAGCGCGGCTAGCGCATCTATAATGTGCAAGCGAGGCACAAGTTGGCCCTTAAAGGCCTAGAGAAATAATAACAGAAAGGAAGAAAGAAAAACAAGACAGATAATGTACATGCAAAAAATGGACAAAGGGAGGGGACGAACATAGGGTCCGGTGCTAGGCGTAGAATCTTTGGAGCCTGGCCGCGTTCCATGGGTTCGGCTCGAGTCGACTAGTCGATGCATCCTGCAGTCGGTACGCTCCACTGGTCAGAACTTGGTCAATAATGAAGGGACCTTCCCATTTGGGCTCGAGCTTGTTCTTTTTCTTATCCGTCAGGCGTAGAACTAGTTCGCTAACGTTATAAGTTTTGGCCCGTACATCTCTGCTTTGGTATCTGCGAGCCTGTTGCTGATAAAATGTGGAACGGGCTTTGGCTACGCCGCGCTCCTCCTCCAGGGTGTCCAGACTGTCCTGTCGATCGAGCTCGGCTTCTCTTTCTTTGTACATGCGCACTCGAGGTGAGTCGTGAATTATGTCACAGGGCAAGACTGCCTCTGCGCCGTACACCATAAAGAAGGGTGTATATCCGGTACTACGATTCGGCGTGGTCCGCAGCCCCCAAAGTACAAAGTCGAGCTGCTCTACGCAGTGCATGTCAGACTTCGTCAAGGAACGCACTAATCTGGGTTTAATGCCGCTCATTATAAGACCATTTGCTCGCTCGACTTGACCGTTGGTTTGTGGGTGATAGACTGAAGCATAATCGAGCCTAATGCCCATTTTACTGCACCAGAGTTTTACCTCATCGGCTATGAAGTTTGTGCCGTTGTCAGTGATGATGCTGTGGGGGACGCCATAACGGTGTATGACCCCAGATATGAAGTCTATCACTGGTCCGGATTCGGCTGTTGTAACAGGTTTGGCCTCTATCCATTTGGTGAATTTATCCACCATGACCAGTAAGTATTTTTCTTGTGGGTTCCCCTTTAAGGGGTCCAACCATGTCAAGCCCCCAGACCACGAAGGGCCACGTAATGGGGATTGTTTGGAGGGCGGTGGGTGGCATGTGGCTTTGATTTGCAAAGAGCTGGCAACCGACGCAACGTTGGACCAAGTCCCCTGCATCTGCCCGGGCCGTTGGCCAATAGAATCCTATATGGAAGGCCTTGCTTACAAGAGCCCGGGCTGCGGCATGGTGACCGCCGAGTCCGGCGTGGATTTCAGCCAAAAGGTTCTGCCCTTCCTCTTCGAAGATGCATCTTTGAAGGACTCTGGTAGTGCTTTTTTTATACAATTCTCCCTCATGGACCCTGTAGGCCTTAGATCGCCACACTATGCAGCGTGCCTCATTTTGGTCGTCTGAAACTTCCTGCCTAGTTAGGTAGGTCAGGAATGGTTCAGTCCACGGGGAGATAATGTCCATTATTACGTGGGCTGAGGTGTTATTTCGGTGGCGGAGCCTCCGATTGTGTCAGAGTATTCGGTATTGGGCATTTTGGCCGGGTCCGGACTATTGTTACCGGTGTCCCCTTCTGCTACGTCTTGAGCTTGCGTTGGTTTTCCCCGAAGAGGAAGGGATGATGCAGCAGAGTAGCGTAAGTATTTCCCTCAGTTTTTGAGAACCAAGGTATCAATCCAGTAGGAGGCCACGCTCAAGTCCCTCGTACCTGCACAAAACGATAGCTACTCACAACCAACACGATTAGGGGTTGTCAATCCCTTCACGGTCACTTACGAGAGTGAGATCTGATAGATATAATACTTTTGGTATTTTTGGTATAAAGGTGCAAAGTAAAAAGTAAAAGCAAAGTAAAAAAGCAAAGCAAGATTAAAGTGATGGAGATTGATATGATGAGAATAGACCCGGGGGCCATAGGTTTCACTAGTGGCTTCTCTCAAGAGCATAAGTATTCTACGGTGGGTGAACAAATTACTCTTGAGCAATTGACAGAATTGAGCATAGTTATGAGAATATCTAGGCATGATCATGTATATAGGCATCACGTCTGTGACAAGTAGACCGAAACTATTCTGCATCTACTACTATTACTCCACTCATCGACCGCTATCCAGCATGCATCTAGAGTATTAAGTTAAAAACAGAGTAACGCCTTAAGCAAGATGACATGATGTATAGAGATAAATTCATCCAATATGAAATAAACCCCATCTTGTTATCCTCGATGGCAACGATACAATACGTGCCTTGCTGCCCCTTCTGTCACTGGGTAAGGACACTGCAAGATCGAACCCAAAGCTAAGCACTTCTCCCATGGCAAGAACTACCAATCTAGTTGGCCAAACCAAACGGATAATTCAAAGAGACTTGCAAAGATAACCAATCATACATAAAAGAATTCAGAGAAGATTCAAATATTACTCATAGATAGACTTGATCATAAACCCACAATTCATCGGTCTCAACAAACACACCGCAAAAAGAAGATTACATCGAATAGATCTCCAGAAGAGAGGGGGAGAACTTTGTATTGTGATTCAAAGAGAGAGAAGAAGCCATCTAGCTACTAACCATGGACCCGAAGGTCTGAGCTAAACTATTCACACTTCATCAGAGGGGCTAGGATGATGTAGAAGCCCTCCGTGATGACGACCCTCTTCCTGCGGAGCTCCGGAACAGGCCCCAAGATGGGATCTTGTGGATACAGAAAGTTGCGGCGGTGGAATTAGGTTTTTGGCTCCTGTTCTGATCGTTTGGGGGTACGTGTGTATATATAGGAGGAAGGAGTACATCGGTGGAGCACCGAGGGGCCAACGAGGCAGGGGGCGCGCCCTGGGGGGCGCCCCCCACCCTCGTGACCTCTTCTTTGACTCCCTGGAGTAGGGTCCAAGTCTCCTGGATCACGTTCGGTGAGAAAATCACGTTCCCGAAGACTTTATTCCGTGTGGACTCCGTTTGATATTCTGTTTCTCCGAAACACTGAAATAGGCAAAAAACAGCAATTCTGGGCTGGGCCTCCGGTTAATAGGTTAGTCCCAAAATTAATATAAAAGTGGAAAATAAAGCCCAATATAGTCCAAAACAGTAGATAATATAGCATTGAGCAATCAAAAATTATAGATACGTTGGAGACGTATCAGGCATCCCCAAGCTTAATTCCTGCTCGTCCTCGAGTAGGTAAATGATAAAAAGAGAATTTTTGATGCGGAGTGCTACTTGGCATAATTTCAATGCAAATCTTCTTAATTGTGGTATGAATATTCAGATTAGAAAGATTCAAGACAAAGGTTTATATTGACATAAAAATAATAGTACTTCAAGCATACTAACAAAGCAATTATGTCTTCTCAAAATAACATGGCCAAAGAAAGTTATCCCTACAAAATCATATAGTCTGGCTATGCTCCATCTTCACCACACAAAGTATTTAAATCATGCACAACCCCGATGACAAGCCAAGCAATTGTTTCATACTCTAACTTTTTCAAAACTTTTTCAATCTTCACGCAATACCTGAGCGTGAGCCATGGATATAGCACTATAGGTGGAATAGAATGGTGGTTGTGGAGAAGACAAAAAGGAGGGGAAGATAGTCTCACATCAACTAGGCGTATCAACGGGCTATGGAGATGCCCATCAATAGATATCAATGTGAGTGAGTAGGGATTGCCATGCAACGGATGCACTAGAGCTATAAATGTGTGAAAGCTCGACAAAAGAATCTAGTGGGTGTGCATCCAACTTGCTTGCTCACGAAGACCTAGGGCACTTTGAGGAGGCCCATCATTGGAATATACAAGCCAAGTTCTATAATGTAAAATTCTCACTAGTATATGAAAGTGACAACATATGAGAGACTCTATATGAAGAACATGGTGCTACTTTGAAGCACAATATATGAGACTCGCTATATCATGGTGCTACTTTGAAGCACAAGTGTGGAAAAAGGATAGTAGCATTGCCCCTTTTTATTTATTTTCTTTTTTTGGCCTTCTTTTTTTTCTTTGGCCTTTCTCCCCTTTTTTTGGGGGGGGGGGACAATGCTCTATTGAATGATGATCATCACACTTTTATTTATTTACAACTCGATTCTAAAAAAAAGTATGACTCTATATGGATGCCTCCGGTGGTGTACCGGGATATGCAATGAATCAAGAGTGACAAGTATGAAAAAATTATGAACGGTGGCTTTGCCACAAATACTATGTCAACTACATGATCATGCTAAGCAATATGACAATGATGAATGTGTCATGATGAACTAGATGGTGGAAAGTTGCATGGCAATATATCTCAGAATGGTTATGGAAATGCCATAATACGTAGGTATGGTGGCTGTTTTGAGGAAGGTATATGGTAGGTGTATGATACCGGCGAAAGGTGCGCGGTATTAGAGAGGCTAGCAGAGGTGGAAGGGTGAGAGTGCGTATAATCCATGGACTCAACATTAGTCATAAAGAACTCATATACTTATTGCAAAAATCTACAAGTTATCAAAGCAAAGTATTACGCGCATGCTCCTAGGGGGATAGATTGGTAGGAAAAGACCATCGCTCGTCCCCGACCGCCACTCATAAGGAAGACAATCAATAAATAAATCATGCTCCAACTTCATCACATAACGGTTCACCATACATGCATGCTACGGGAATCACAAACTTTAACACAAGTATTCTTTAAATTCACAACTACTCAATTAGCATGACTTTAATATTATCACCTCCAGATCTCAAAACAATTATCATGCTTCAATCTTTTCTTAGTATTCAACACACTCAAAAGAAAGTTTCACAAATCTTGAATACCAAGCATATTATTATTAAGCAAATTACCATGCTATTAAGAGACTCTCAAAATAATTTAAGTGAAGCATGAGAGATCAATAGTTTCTTTAAAACAAATCCACCACCGTGCTCTAAAAGATCTAAGTGAAGCACATAGAGCAAAATTATAACGCTCAAAAGATATAAGTGAAGCACATAGAGCAAAACTACTTAGCTCAAAAGATATAAGTGAAGCACATATAGCAAAACTACATAGCTCAAAAGATATAAGTGAAGCACATAGAGTATTCTATCAAATTTTAATTCATGTATGGCTCTCTCAAAAGGTGTGTACAGCAAGGATGATTGTGGCATACTAAGACACAAAGACACAAATAATACAAGACGCTCCAAGCAAAACACATATCATGTTGGTGAATAAAAATATAGCTCCAAGTAAATTACCGATGGAAGTGGACGAAAGAGGGGATGCCTTCCAGGGCATCCCCAAGCTTTGACTTTTTGGTGTCCTTGGATTATCTTGGGGGTGCCATGGGCATCCCCAAGCTTAGGCTCTTGCCACTCCTTGTTCCATGATCCATCAAAAGAATTCACCCAAAACTTGAAAACTTCACAACACAAAACTCAAAATAGAAAACTCGTGAGCTCCGTTAGCGAAAGAAAACAAAAGACCACTTCAAGGTACTGTAATGAACTCATTATTTATTTATTTTGGTGTTAAACCTACTGTATTCCAAATTCTCTATGGATTATAAACTATTTTACTAGCCATAGATTCATCAAAATAAGCAAACAACACACGAAAAACAGAATCTGTCAAAAACAGAACAGTCTGTAGTAATCTGTAGCTAGCGCAAGATCTGGAACCCCAAAAATTCTAAAATAAATTGCTGGACGTGAGGAATTTATCTATTAATCATCTGCAAAAATAATTAACTAAATAGGACTCTTCAAATAAAAATTACAGCAGTTCTCGTGAGCGCTAAAGTTTCTGTTTTTTACAGCAAGTTCAACAAGACTTTCCCCAAGTCTTCCCAACGGTTCTACTTGGAACAAACACTAATTAAACACAAAAAACACAACCAAAACAGAGGCTAAATAATTTATTTATTACTAAGCAGGAGCAAAAAGCAAGGAATAAAAATAAAATTGGGTTGCCTCCCAACAAGCGCTATCGTTTAACGCCCCTAGCTAGGCATAAAAGCGAGGATAGATCTAAGTATTGTCATCTTGATTCTTAATTCTTTTAGCGATGTTATGCTCGAATCCGGGAAGTTCCTTATGTTTCCCTTCATATTCAGAGATCTTGAGATCTAAAGAATCCAACCGCTTATTGCAAAGAGTAATCAACATGTTCATGCGGTGAAGATTTACGCTAACACTCTTAAGAGGTTCAAGAGATTTCTGTAAAATCTTAGTTACTTCGCAAATTTTCTCAAAAACTTGCGTTTTCTCTTGGGTATGATGGGGACCCTTTTGTTGAGGTAAAGTTCCTACTATACCTTCTATAATTTCATGCGCGATACTGGGATCAATTTAATAAAATTGCCTTTGGCAACACAATCCAAAAGTTGTCTATGAGACATATTAAGCCCAACATAAAAGTTGCGAAGCAAAATTCTGAAATTTAATTCTAGGGTGCATTTACGATAAGATCCCATCATTCTAAACCAAGCATCCTTTAAGTTTTGTCCTTGCTTTTGTTTGAAGCGAAGGACTTCAAACTCGGGAGACATAGGAGCAGAAAGAGGACTAGCCATGACGACAAGCAAACAAACTAGCACGCGAGCAAACAAGAGGCAAATGGCAAATAATGTAATGCGAGAGATAGGGATTGCGATGGGTACTTGGTATATTGAATTTTTTGCGTAGACTCCCCAGCAACGGCGCCAGAAATCCTTCTCGCTACGTCTTGAGCTTGTGTTGGTTTCCCCCGAAGAGGAAGGGATGATGCAGCAGAGTAGCGTAAGTATTTCCCTCAGTTTTTGAGAACCAAGGTATCAATCCAGTAGGAGGCCACACTCAAGTCCCTCGTACCTGCACAAAACGATAGCTACTCGCAACCAACGCGATTAGGGGTTGTCAATCCCTTCACGGTCAATTACGAGAGTAAGATCTGATAGATATAATATTTTTGGTATAAAGATGCAAAGTAAAAAGTAAAAGCAAAGTAAAAAAGCAAAGCAAGATTAAAGTGATGGAGATTGATATTATGAGAATAGACCCGGGGGGCCATAGGTTTCACTAGTGGCTTCTCTCAAGAGCATAAGTATTCTACGGTGGGTGAACAAATTACTGTTGAGCAATTGACAGAATTGAGCATAGTTATGAAAATATCTAGGCATGATCATGTATATAGGCATCACGTCCGTGACAAGTAGACCGAAACGATTCTGCATCTATTACTATTACTCCACTCATCGACCGCTATCCAGCATGCATCTAGAGTATTAAGTTAAAAACAGAGTAACGCCTTAAGCAAGATGACATGATGTAGAGAGATAAATTCATGAAATATGAAATAAACCCCATCTTGTTATCCTCGATGGCAACGATACAATACGTGCCTTGCTGCCCCTTCTGTCACTGGGTAAGGACACCGCAAGATCGAACCCAAAGCTAAGCACTTCTCCCATGGCAAGAACTACCAATCTAGTTGGCCAAACAAAACGGATAATTCGAAGAGACTTGCAAAGATAACCAATCATACATAAAAGAATTCAGAGAAGATTCAAATATTATTCATTGATAGACTTGATCATAAACCCACAATTCATCGGTCTCAACAAACACAACGCAAAAAGAAGATTACATCGAATAGATCTCCACAAGAGAGGGGGAGAACTTTGTATTGAGATTCAAAGAGAGAGAAGAAGCCATCTAGCTACTAACTATGGACCCGAAGGTCTCTACTCACACTTCCTCGGAGGGGCTAGGATGATGTAGAAGCCCTCTGTGATGAGGGCCCTCTTCCGGCGGAGCTCCGGAACAGGCCCCAAGATGGGATCTCGTAGATACAGAAAGTTGCGGCGGTGGAATTAGGTTTTTGGCTCCTGTTCTGATCGTTTGGGGGTATGTGTGTATATATAGGAGGAAGGATTACGTCGGTGGAGCACCGAGGGCCCACGAGGCAGGGGCGCACCCTAGGGGGGCGCCCCCACCCTCGTGACCTCCTCTTTGACTCCCTGGAGTAGGGTCCAAGTCTCCTGGATCACGTTCGGTGAGAAAATCACGTTCCCAAAGATTTTATTCCGTTTGGACTCCGTTTGATATTCTGTTTCTCCGAAACACTAAAATAGGCAAAAAAACAGCAATTTTGGGCTGGGCCTCCGGTTAATAGGTTAGTCCCAAAAGTAATATAAAAGTGGAAAATAAAGCCCAATATAGTCCAATACAGTAGATAATATAGCTGTTGGGGAACGTAGTAATTTCAAAAATTTCCTACGCACACGCAAGATCATGGTGATGCATAGCAACGAGAGGGGAGAGTGTTGTCCACGTACCCTCATAGACCGAAAGCGTAAGCGTTATATCAACGCGGTTGATGTAGTCGTACGTCGTCACGATCCGACCGATCCAAGCACCGAAACTATGGCACCTCCAAGTTCTAGCACACGTTTAGCTCGATGACGATCCCCGGACTCCGATCCAGCAAAGTGTCGGGGAAGAGTTCCATCAGCACGAAGGCGTGGTGACGATCTTGATGTTCTACCGTCGCAGGGCTTCGCCTAAGCACCGCTACAATATTATCGAGGATTATGGTGGCAGGGGGCACCGCACACGGCTAAGAGAACGATCATGAAGATCAACTTGTGTGTCTATGGGGTGCCCCCTGCCCCCGTATATAAAGGATTGGAGGAGGGGAGGGCCGGCCCTCTCTATGGCGCGCCCTAGGGGAGTCCTACTCCCATCGGGAGTAGGATTCCCCCTTTCCTAGTCCAACTAGGAGTCCTTCCAAGTATTAGGAGTAGGAGACAAGGAAGGGGAAGAGGGAAGAGAAGGAAGGAGGGGGCGCAGCCCCTCCCCCTAGTCCAATTCGGACTAGGCCTTGGGGCGCGCGCGGCCTGCCTCTCCCTCTCCCCTAAAGCCCAATAAGGCCCATATACTTCTTCTCTCGTATTCCCGTAACTCCCCGGTACTCCGAAAAATACCCGAACCACTCGGAACCTTTCCGATGTCCGAATATAGTCGTCCAATATATCGATCTTTACGTCTCGACCATTTCGAGACTCCTCGTCATGTCCCTGATCTCATCTGGGACTCCGAACTCCTTCGGTACATCAAAACTCATAAACTCATAATATAACTGTCATCGAAACCTTAAGCGTGCGAACCCTACGGGTTCGAGAACAATGTAGACATGACCGAGACACGTCTCCGGTCAATAACCAATAGCGGAACCTGGATGCTCATATTGGCTCCCACATATTCTACGAAGATCTTTATCGGTCAGACCGCATAACAACATACGTTGTTCCCTTTGTCATCGGTATGTTACTTGCCCGAGATTCGATCGTCGGTATCTCAATACTTAGTTCAATCTCATTACCGGCAAGTATCTTTACTCGTTCCGTAATACATCATCTCGCAACTAACTCATTAGTTGCAATGCTTGCAAGGCTTATGTGATGTGCATTACCGAGAGGGCCCAGAGATACCTCTCCGACAATCGGAGTGACAAATCCTAATCTCGAAATACGCCAACCCAACATGTACCTTTGGAGACACATGTAGAGCACCTTTATAATCACCCAGTTACGTTGTGACGTTTGGTAGCACACAAAGTGTTCCTCCGGCAAACGGGAGTTGCATAATCTCATAGTCATAGGAACATGTATAAGTCATGAAGAAAGCAATAGCAACATACTCAACGATCGGGTGCTAAGCTAATGGAATGGGTCATGTCAATCAGATCATTCACCTAATGATGTGATCCCATTAATCAAATAACAACTCTTTGTCCATGGTTAGGAAACATAACCATCTTTGATTAATGAGCTAGTCAAGTAGAGGCATACTAGTGACACTCTGTTTGTCTATGTATTCACACATGTATTATGTTTCCGGTTAATACAATTCTAGCATGAATAATAAACATTTATCATGAAATAAGGAAATAAATAATAACTTTATTATTGCCTCTAGAGCATATTTCCTTCAATAGCATGGAGCAATCAAAAATTATAGATACGTTGGAGATGTATCACCTTCCCATACTACGGATGGCTTGAACAGCCATTCCAGAAATATGTTGGGGGGACCGCGTCACGTTTTGCGCCGATGCAGGCGAGGATATCCGCCGCTTGATTGTTTTCCCGAGCCACATGGTGAAATTCGAGTCCCTCGAACCGAGCTGACATTTTTAGGACGGCATTTCGGTAGGCCGCCATTTTCGGATCCTTGGCGTCAAAGTCTCCATTTATTTGGGATATTGCAAGTTTTGAATCCCCACGCACCTCCAGGCGTTGAATGCCCATGGAGACTGCCATCCGAAGACCATGCAACAGAGCTTCGTATTCGGCTGTGTTGTTGGAGTCTGTATACAATATGTGCAGTACGTACTGAACGGTATCTCCGGTTGGGGACGTCAGGACGACGCCAGCCCCTAGACCAGCTAGCATTTTAGAACCTTCGAAGTGCATGATCAAATTGGAGTATGCACCGTACTCTTTAGGGAGTTTGGGCTCCGTCCATTCGGCGACAAAGTCGGCCAATACTTGCGACTTAATGGCCCGTCGAGGTTTGTATGTTATGTCGAACGGGAGGAGCTCAATGGCCCATTTAGCAATCCGGCCCATAGCGTCGCGGTTGTTTATAATATCATTAAGTGGCACTTCCGAGGCTACTGTAATCAAACACTCTTGAAAGTAGTGTCGCAGCTTCCGGGATGCCATGAATACCGCATAGGCTATCTTTTGATAATGTGGGTACCGTGATTTGCATGGAGTGAGGACAGTGGATACATAGTATATCGGCTTTTGAAGAGGGAATTTATGTCCGGCAGCTTCTCGTTCGACGACGAGCACTGCCCTTACAACTATATGAGTTGCCGCAATGTACAACAGCATTGGTTCGCCGATGTTTGGCGCGGCCAGGATTGGGTTGGTTGCCAAAATGGCCTTTATTTCTTCCAATCCGGCTGTGGAAGTGTCCGTCCACTCAAAGTGTTTGGTGCGCCGAAGGAGGCGATAAAGGGGTAAAGCCTTTTCTCCTAAGCGAGAGATAAAGCGGCTTAGAGCCGCCACGCATCCAATTAACTTCTGGATTTGTTTGAGGTCTGTTGGGGTAGCCAATTGTGACAAAGCTTGGATTTTGACCGGATTAGCTTCAATACCTCTACTGGAGACAATGAAACCCAGGAGCTTTCCGGCTGGTACGCCAAAAACGCATTTTTCCGGATTGAGCTTGATGTCGTATGTTCGGAGGTTGTCGAATGTGAGCCTCAAGTCGTTTATCAAAGAGTCGACGTGCTTGGTTTTGATGACCACATCGTCTACGTATGCCTCTACTGTTTTGCCGATTTGTTTCTCCACACATGTCTGAATCATGCGCTGATATGTTGCGCCGGCGTTTTTGAGCCCAAAATGCATTGTGTTGAAACAGAAGGGACCGTATGGTGTGATGAATGCCGTTGCGGCTTGGTCGGACTCCGCCATCTTGATTTGGTGGTAACCGGAGTATGCGTCGAGGAAACACAATGACTCGTGTCCTGCGGTAGCATCGATAATTTGATCGATGCGGGGGAGGGGGAAGGGATCCTTTGGCTAAGCTTTACTGAGGTCCTTGAAATCGACACAAAGGCGCTAGGATTTATCCTTCTTTCGTACCATCACCAGGTTTGCTAGCCAGTCCGGGTGTTTTATCTCTCTGATGAATCTAGCCTCCAATAACTTGGCTAGTTCCTCTCCAATGGCTTATCTCTTAGGTTCGGAGAAATGCCGAAGAGCTTGCTTGACCGGCTTGAATCCCTTTAGGATATTGAGGCTATGCTCGGCCAGCCTGCGTGGGATTCCTGGCATGTCTGAGGGGTCCCAGGCGAATATGTCCCAATTCTCGCGTAGGAACTCTCGTAGCGCGGCGTCCACGACGGGGTTTAACTGTGCCCCGATGGAGGCTGTTTTTGTAGGGTTCGTTGGGTGAACTTGGAATTTGACTATTTCATCCGCTGGTTTAAAAGAGGTGGACTTGGATCTCTTATCGAGTATCACGTTGTCCCAGTCCACTGTGGAGCGTAGCGTGGTTAATTCCTCGGCCGAGAGGGCTTCGGATAATGCCTCGAGGGCCAGTGCGGCTGTTTTGTTTTCCGCGTGGAGTGTTGTGTCCAGATCACTGGCGAGAGTGATGATTCCATTGGGCCCGGGCATTTTGAGCTTCATGTACCCATAATGGGGTACAACTTGGAAGATCGTGAACGCCTCACGTCCTAAAAGGGCGTGGTATCCACTGCTGAAAGGGGCCACTTGAAATGTAATTTCTTTGGACCTATAATTCTCTAGCGTACCGAATACCACATCTAGTGTGATTTTCCCAGCGCATCGTGCCTCCCGACTGGGTATGATTCCTCTGAAGGTTGTGCTACTTTGCTCAATGCGGCTCCAGTCTATTTCCATTTTTTGAAGAGTTTCCTCGTAGATGAGATTTAATCCGCTGCCGCCGTCCATGAGTACTTTGGGAGTTGAAAGCCATCCACAATTGGACTGAGGACCAGTGTGGCTGGTGCTCGGGCTGTTTGGAATTTAGGTTCATCACTGGCATTGAAGGTAATAGCCGTGTCACTCCATGGATTTATTGCTGCTACGTGGCAGATTTCGGCCATGTTGCAGAGTGTTCGCTCGCGCCTATTATTTGACGCAAATGTCTCAAACACTGTTAACACCGTATTGTTATCCACGGGATGGTTCTCTGTGGCATTTGGGATAAGAAGATCCTCACCACTTTTGGCCACCTGCCGGAGTATCCAACATGCTCTAAGGCTGTGCGTTGGTATTGTATCCGCTGTACTATGAATGTTGCAGGGTCCATTGAGCCATCCCTCCAGTACGGTTCCATGCCCTATAGATGGTTTTTGCTTTTTGGTAGTTGACCCAGGTGTCTTTTGATAGTGCACCCTTTTATTTCGGTCTGGGTTCGTATTTAGGGCCGGATTATCCCAAAAGTTTGTTTCGGTTTTCCAGACACTTTCCATCACACAGTACTTTCGTACTATGGACGCCGAGTCAGCGAAGCGTGATATCTCACGGCGATTTATGGTGTTGAGGATTCCCTTGTCCGTGCAATTATTGCAGAAAAATAAGATCGCGTCTTCCTCGCGACAGTCCTTAGCCTTGTTCATCGCAAGGAGGAATCTGGCCCAATAGTGATGTACTGTTTCCTGGGGCTCTTGCCTGATGTGGGAAAGATCGCTTATGTTTGGGTGGGTGGGTGGAATTGAATCCGAACCCTTACCCGATCTGGGATCCAGGGGCCGAGGAATTTCCAATTTTGGAAATTCTGGTTCCGGGGTGTTGCCCCATAATCCTGGCCCGCTGCCTGACTCTAAGTTCAGGGATTGGATGTTGTTCTCCCACGAACGGGTATCCGGCTCGGAGAGCTCAGGAATCCGGACATAGTTGGTCCTCGATATGGAGGAGAGGTCGCCGCATTGTTCCTCCACCACTGCAATATGATGGGTGACCGGCGGAGAGTTAATCTCCCTTTGATCGGGTTTAAGCCCAATCCGATCATAGTCCGTAGCGACTCCCAGGGCGGCGATGCGATCCAATATCTCGTTTAGGGAGGCAAGCTCCACCGGATCCATCTGTTCGGCGAGTGCCGATTTGACGTGGAGGCTGTTTTTGATGACCCGAGAAGTCATCATCGGCGCGGCGGCCAAACAAGCGGTCATGATGAAACCACCTAGCCGGAGAGTTTGGCCGACAGCCAAAGCTCCCCCAACAGTAGTACCGTATTTAAAGACGAGACGAGACATCCTTCCTTCTGGCGATGTCACAGAGGAACTCTCAATGAAAGCACCAATGTCGGTGTCAAAACCGGCGGATCTCGGGTAGGGGGTCCCAAACTGTGCATCTAAGGCGGATGGTAACAGGAGGCAGGGGACAAGATGTTTTGCCCAGGTTCGGGCCCTCTTGATGGAGGTAAAACCCTACGTCCTGCTTGATTAATATTGATGATATGGGTAGTACAAGAGTAGATCTACCACGAGATCAGAGAGGCTAAACCCTAGAAGCTAGCCTATGGTATGATTGTATGTTGTTCTACGGACTAAAACCCTCCGGTTTATATAGTCACCAGAGGGGGCTAGGGTTACACAAGGTCGGTTACAAAGGAGGAGATATGCACATCCGTATTGCCTAGCTTGCCTTCCACGCCAAGTAGAGTCCCATCCAGACACGAGACGAAGTCTTCAATCTTGTATCTTCATAGTCCAACAGTCCGGCCAAAGGATATAATCCGGCTGTCCGGATACCCCCTAATCCAGGACTCTCTCAGTTAGTCTTCTTCTTGAAGATCCATTTATTCTCTATGGCCCGTCGATCATCGGGCAAGTCAACCAAAGTCCACACTTTTGTTCTCATACATGGAGCCCATCTCAGATTTCATGGCCTCAAGCCATTTTGCGGAATCTGGGCTCATCATCGCTTCCTCATAGTTCGTAGGTTCGTCATGGTCAAGTAACATGACCTCCAGAACAGGATTACCATACCACTCTGGTGCGGATCTTACTCTGGTTGACCTACGAGGTTCGATAGTAACTTGATCAGAAGTTTCGTAATCATCATCATTAGCTTCCTAACCTACTGGTGTAGGAATCACTGGAACTGATTTCTGTTATGAACTTCTTTCCAATAAGGGAGTAGGTACAATTACCTCATCAAGTTCTACTTTCCTCCCACTCACTTCTTTCGAGAGAAACTCCTTCTCTAGAAAGGATCCATTCTTAGCAACGAATATCTTGACTTCGGATCTGTGATAGAAGGTGTACCCAACAGTTTCCTTTGGGTATCCTATGAAGACACATTTCTCCGATTTTGGTTTGAGCTTATCAGGTTGAAGCTTTTTCACATAAGCACCGCATCCCCAAACTTTAAGAAATGACAACTTGGGTTTCTTGCCAAACCACAGTTCATAAGGTGTCATCTCAACGGATTTTGATGGTGCCCTATTTAATGTGAATGCAGCCGTCTCTAAAGCATAACCCCAAAACGATAGCGGTAAATCAGTGAGAGACATCATAGATCGTACCATATCAAATAAAGTGCGATTACGGCATTCGGACACTTCATTCGTACCATATCTAATAAACGATAGGGGATTAAGACTTATGTTTCATCAAGTAGATATAATCATATCTGCTTGAATCATCTGTGAAGGTAAGAAAATAATGATACCCGCCGCGAGCATCAACACTCATCGGATCGCATACATCAGTATGTATTATTTCCAATAAGTCTGTTGCTCGCTCCATTGTTCTGGAGAACGGAGTCTTAGTCATCTTGCCCATGAGGCATGGTTCGCAAGCATCAAGTGATTCATAATCAAGTGATTCCAAAAGTCCATCAGCATGGAGTTTCTTCATGCGCTTTACACCAATATGACCTAAACGGCAGTGCCACAAATAAGTTGCACTATCATTGTTAAACTTATATCTTTTGGCTTGAATACTATGAACATGTGTATCACTACTATCAAGATTTAGTAAAAATAGACCACTCATCAAGGATGCATGACCATAAAAGATATTACTCATATAAATAGAACAACCATTATTCTATGATTTAAATGAGTAACCGTCTCGCATGAAACAAGATCCAGATATAATGTCCATGCTCAACGTTGGCACCAAATAACAATTATTTAGGTCTAAAACTAATCCCGAAGGTAGATGTAGAGGTAGCGTGCCGACGGCGATCACATCGACTTTGGAACCATTTCCCATGCGCATCGTCACCTCGTCCTTAGCCGATCTTCGCTTAATCCGTAGCCCCTGTTTCGAGTTGCAAATATTAGCAACAGAACCAGTATCAAATACCCAGGCGCTACTGCGAGCATTAGTATGGTACACATCAATAACATGTATATCAAATATACCTTTCACTTTGCCATCCTTCTTCTCCGCCAAATACTTGGGGCAGTTCCGCTTCTAGTGACCAGTCCCTTTGCAGTAGAAGCACTCAGTCTTAGGCTTAGGTCCAGACTTGGGTTTCTTCACTTGAGCAGCAACTTGCTTGCCGTTCTTGTTGAAGTTCCCCTTCTTCCCTTCACCCTTTTTCTTGAAACTGGTGGTCTTGTTGACCATCAACACTTGATGCTCCTTCTTGATTTCTACCTCCGCGGCCTTTAGCATTGCGAAGAGCTCGGGAATTGTCTTATCCATCCCTTGCATATTATTGTTCACCACAAAGCTTTTGTAGCTTGGTGGAAGTAATTGAAGAACTCTGTTAATGACACTATCATTAGGAAGATTAACTCCCAACTGAGTCAAGTGGTTGTGGTACCCAGAAATTCTGAGTATATGTTCACTCACAGAACTATTCTCCTCCATTTTGCAGTTGTAGAACTTATTGGAGACTTCATATCTCTCAATCCGGGCATTTGCTTGAAATATTAAATTCAACTCCTGAAATACCTCATATGCTCCATGACGTTCAAAACGTCGTTGAAGTCCCGGTCCTAAGCCGTAAAGCATGGCACACTGAACTATCGAGTAGTCATCAGCTTTGCTCTACCAGGTGTTCACAACATCTGGCGTTGCTCCTGTAGTGGGTTTGTCACCTAGCGATGCTTTCAGGACATAATTCTTCTATGGAGCAATGAGGATAATCCTCAAGTTACGGACCCAATCCGTGTAATTGCTGCCATCATCTTTCAACTTAGCTTTCTCTAGGAACGCATTAAAATTCAACGGAACAACAACATGGGTCATCTATCTACAACAACATAGACATGAAAAATACTATCAGGTACTAAGTTCATGATAAATTAAAGTTCAATTAATCAAATTACTTAAGAACTCCCACTTAGATAGACATCCCTCTAATCATCTAAGTGATCACATGATCCATATCAACTAAACCATGTCCGATCATCACGTGAGATGGAGTAGTTTTCAATGGTGAACATCACTATGTTGATCATATCTACTATATGATTCACGCTCGACCTTTCGGTCTCAGTGTTCTGAGGCCATATCTGCATATGCTAGGCTCTTCAAGTTTAACCTGAGTATTCCGCGTGTGCAAAACTGGCTTGCACCCGTTCTATGTGAACGTAGAGCTTATCACACCCAATCATCACGTCGTGTCTCGGCATGACGAACTGTAGCAACGGTGCATACTCAGGGAGAACACTTATACCTTGAAATTTAGTGAGAGATCATCTTATAATGCTACCGCCGAACTAAGCAAAATAAGATGCATAAAGGATAAACATCACATGCAATCAATATAAGTGATATGATATGGCCATCATCATCTTGAGCCTTTGATCTCCATCTCCAAAGCACTTTCATGATCACAATCGTCACCGGCTTGACACCTTGATCTCCATCGAAGCATTGTTGTCATCTCGTGAACTATTGCTTCTACGACTATCGCTACCGCTTAGTGATAAAGTAAAGGAATTACATGGCGATTGCATTTCGTACAATAAAGAGACAACCATATGGCTCCTGCCAGTTGCCAATAACTTTGTTACAAAACATTATCATCTCATACAATAAAATTTAGCATCATGTCTTGACCATATCACATCACAACATGCCCTGCAAAAACAAGTTAGACGTCCTCTACTTTGTTGTTGCAAGTTTTATGTGGCTGCTACGGGCTGAGCAAGAACTGTTCTTACCTACGCATCAAAAGCCACAACGCGGTATAGTGATTGCTTTTTGATCTTCAGAAAGAACCCTGTTCATTGAATCCGATTCAACTAAAGTTGGAGAAACTGACACCCACCAGCCACCTGTGTGCGAAGCACGTCGGTAGAACCAGTCTCGTGTAAGCGTACGCGTAATGTCGGTCTGAGCCGCTTCATCCAACAATACCGCTGAATCAAGAATCAACTAGTGACTGCAAGCAATATGTATATACCCATGCCCACAACTCCTTTGTGTTCTACTCCTGCATATAACATCTATGCATAGACCTGGCTCGGATGCCACCGTTGGGGAACGCAGTAATTTCAAAAAAATTCCTACACACACACAAGATCTATCTAGGTGATGCATAGCAACGAGAGGGGAAGAGTGTTGTCCATGTACCCTCATAGACCGTAAGCGGAAGCGTTATGACAACGCGGTTGATGTAGTCGTACGTCTTCACGATCTGACCGATCCTAGTACCGAAGGTACAGCACCTCTGCGATCTGCACACGTTCATCTCGGTGACGTCCCGCGAACTCTAGATCCAGCTGAGTGTCGAGGGAGAGTTTCGTCAGCACGACGGCGTGATGACGGTGATGATGAAGCTACCGGCGCGGGGCTTCGCCTAAGCACTGTGATACGTCTCCAACGTATCTATAATTTTTGATTGTTCCATGATATTATATTATCTGTTTTGGATGTTTAATGGGCTTTATTATGCATTTTTATATTATTTTTTGGACTAACCTATTAACCGAAGGCCCAGTGCAAATTGTTGTTTTTTTTGCCTATTTCAGTGTTTCGCAAAAAAGGAATATCAAACGGAATCCAAACGGCATGAAACCTTTGTGAGGATCGTTTTTGGAACAAAAGCAATCCAGGAGACTTGGAGTGGACGTCAAGGAAGCAGCGAAGAAGCCACGAGGCAGGAGGGCGCGCACTAGGGGGATGGGCGCGCCCCCACCCTCGTGGCTCCACCGACCTACTTCTTTCGCCTATATATACTCATATACCCTGAAAACATCCAGGAGCACCACGAAACCCTATTTCCACCACCGCAACCTTCTGTACCCGTGAGACCCCATCTTGGGGCCTTTTCTGGCGCTCCGCCGGAGGGGGAATCGATCAGGGAGGGCTTCTACATCAACACCATAGCCTCTCCGATGATGTGTGAGTAGTTTAACACAGACCTTCGGGTCCATAGTTATTAGCTAGATGGCTTCTTCTATCTCTTTGGATCTCAATACAAAGTTCTCCTCAATTCTCCTGGAGATCTATTCGATGTAATTCTTTTTGCGGTGTGTTTGTCGAGATACGATGAATTGGGGGTTTATGATCAAAATTATCTATGAACAATATTTGATTCTTCTCTGAATTCTTTTATGCATGATTTAAATATCTTGGCAAGTCTCTTCGAATTTTCAGTTTGGTTTGGCCTACTAGATTGATCTTTCTTGCAATGGGAGAAGTGCTTAGCTTTGTGTTTAATCTTGCGGTGTCCTTTCCCAGTGACAGCAGGGGCAGCAAGGCATGTATTGTGTTGTTGCCATCGAGGATAAAAAGATTGGTTTTATATCA
Source organism: Triticum urartu (assembly GCF_003073215.2). Lineage (NCBI taxonomy): Eukaryota > Viridiplantae > Streptophyta > Magnoliopsida > Poales > Poaceae > Triticum > Triticum urartu. The sequence goes on from NC_053028.1 coordinate 692,427,790, forward strand.
TATTTCTTGAGTTTATCACTCTACATCATGTCATCTTGCCTAATGCGTTACTCTGTTTTTATGAACTTAATACTCTAGATGCATGTTGGATGATAGCGGTCGATGTGTGGAGTAAAAGTAGTAGATGCAGAATCGTTTCGGTCTACTTGTCATGGACGTGATGCCTATATACATGATCATGCCTAGATATTCTCATAACTATGCTCTTTTCTACCAATTGCTCGGCAGTAATTTGTTCACCCACCGTAGATTATGCTATCTTCAGAGAAGCCACTAGTGAAACCTATGGCCCGGGGTCTATTCTCCATCATATTATTTTCCGTCAACTAGCTATTTCTATCGCCATTTATTTTGCAATCTTTAATTTTTAATCTATACAACAAAAATACCAAAAATATTTATCGTATTATCTTTATTAGATCTCACTTTTGCAAGTGGTCGTGAAGGGACTGACAACCCCTTTATTGTGTTGGTTGCAAGGTTCTTGATTATTTGTGCAAGTATGAGGGATTTGCATGTAGTCTCCTAACGGATTGATACCTTGGTTATCAAAAACTGAGGGAAATACTTACGCTAGTTTGCTGTATCACCCTTTCCTCTTTAAGGAAAAACCAACGCATGCTCAAGAGGTAGCACACTGCAACGATATGACCGAGGTGGATTATGGTGGAGGGGGCACCGCACACGGCTAAACAATGTCAACTTGTGTGTTCTAGTTTGCCCCTGCCCCCGTATATAAAGGAGCAAGGGGGAGGCCGGTCGGCCCTTGAGGCGCCTAAGGAGAGGAGGAATCCTCCTCCTAGTAGGAGTAGGATTCATCCTTCCCTAGTCCTACTAGGAGGGGGAAGGAAGGAGTGAGAGAGGGGAAGGAAAAAGGGGGGCGCCGCCCCCCTTCCTAGTCCAATTCGGACTCAAGGGGGAGGGGGCACGCGGCCTGCCCTGGCCGCCCCTCTCTCTCTCCACTAAGGCCCATCTAGGCCCATTAGTTTCTCGGGGGGGGGGGGTTCCGGTAACCCTCCGGCACTCCGGTTTTACCCGAAACCACCCGGAACACTTCCGGTGTCCGAATATAGCCGTCCAATATATCAATATTTATGTCTCGACCATTTCGAGACTCCTCATCATGTCTGTGATCACATCCGGGACTCCGAACTACCTTTGGTACATCAAAACACATAAACTCATAATACCGATCGTCACCGAACATTAAGCGTGCGGACCCTACGGGTTCGAGAACTATGTAGACATGACCGAGACTCATCTCCGGCCAATAACCAATAGCGGAACCTGGATTCTCATATTGGTTCCTACATATTCTACGAAGATCTTTATCGGTCAAACCGCATAACAACGTACGTTGTTCCCGTTGTCATCGGTATGTTACTTGCCCGAGATTCGATCCTCGGTCTCATCATACCTAGTTCAATCTCGTCACCGGCAAGTCTCTTTACTCGTTTCGTAATGCTACATCCTGTAAATAAGTCATTAGTAACATTGCTTGCAAGGCTTATAGTGATGTGCATTACCGAGAGGGCCCAGAGATTCCTCTTCAATACACGGAGTGACAAATCCTAATCTCGATCTATGCCAACTCAACAAACACCATCAGAGACACCTATATAGCATCTTTATAGTCACCCAGTTACATTGTGACGTTTGATAGCACACTAAGTGTTCCTCCGGTATTCGGGAGTTACATAATCTCATAGTTATAGGAACATGTATAAGTTATGGAGAAAGCAATAGCAAAAAACTAAATGATCGTAGTGCTAAGCTAACGGATGGGTCAAGTCAATCACATCATTCTCTAATGATGTGATCCCGTTTATCAAATGACAACTCTTTGTCCATGGCCAGGAAACTTAACCATCTGTGATTAACGAGCTAGTTAAGTAGAGGCATACTAGTGACACTCTGTTTGTCTATGTATTCACACATGTACTAAATTTTCGGTTAATACAATTCTAGCATGAATAATAAACATTTATCATGATATAAGGAAATATAAATAACAACTTTATTATTGCCTCTAGGGCATATTTCCTTCAGTCGGCTGCTCCTTTTGTGTTGTATTCGTCTTCTGCTTCACTGACCAGGTGTCAAGGGCTACCCCTTCTTCAAGCGATGCTTCATTACTTTCAGTTTTAGTGCTTGTTGAGTGGGTTGTGTTGTAAGATGTTCTATTAACATCCTTGTATCTTTCGGTTCATGGCTTTCCTTTTCCTAGCTCTCCGGTTGTGTCGGGTGGTGGGTGTGACATATGCCAACGGGTGGCTTATCTTTGTGGGAACCAGTAAGACATCGCCGGTGCCTGGAAGCGGGATGAGGCGAAGACATGCACGCCGGCGGATCTTACCCAGCTTCGGGGCTCTCCAAGGAGATAACACCCCTACTGCTGCTCTGCGGGGTCTCCGCATGCTCACTAGATGGATCGAGTAGTTACACGACGCTCCTTGAGCTGTTTTTTGGGGGGAGGAGGAAGAAAGGGCACGGCTAGCCTGCTTCTTCTCCTTGTATGGTGTCTAGAACTAGCAGGGGGCCGAACCCTTTGCATGGGCGCTCCGGGGGTTTATATATGCCTACCCCCCGAGGGTACAATGGTAATCCGGCTGGGCGCGGGGCCCAGCTGTCTGTGACTGCGCTCGCCGGCTTCTGCGCCGGCTGCTGGGGCCCGCCGACTGGTGGGTCCCGCCGGCTGCCAACTCCTTGGTCACTTCTTCTTGCTGACGTGAGCTTCATCGTAGTAAGCGCGGCTACAGTACCGCCACCTTGGGAGCCGGGCTCCGGTCTGGGCAGGCTGGGTTGGTTTGTTTATAGGCTGTTTGGCCGGCGGCTGGTCTGGGCTCGTCTCTGGCGTGGCCGCAAAGGGGCCCACCAGTATTGCGTGTTGGGTCGCTTGTTGGGTTGGGGCTGGGGCGGCCGTCGATCGGTAGGGGTGCCAGGGTCAACAGTTGGGTGGGGGTTGGTTTGGGTGACTGGGGTACATGGAGTGCTGCGCCGGACGGGTCATGCCTACCTCGTACGGCGCACTGTGCCAGGCGTGCCCCGGGATTCGGGGGTGGCAGGCTCTTCTGTAGCCATGCCCCGTCGCACCGCCGTTAGGTGGGTGCAAACTTTGTGGGTACGGTCTTGACTGCTTTATGCGGGAGCCGGCTCGAAGGAGTCGGCCTTCTCACAGCCGGCTTCTTGGAGTCGGCCCTCTCATGAGGCTAAAGTCGGACCGCCTTCCGAAAGCCGGCCTTGAACGCAGCCGGCTAGGGGAAGGCGGCCCCATGTCTTGGATTCTTGAGAGCCGGGCTGGCTCGTAATTTTCAGAAGTGCCAGGGGAAGCCGGCTAGGCTACCCATGGCTATTTACTCCGACAGCGCGGGCGTACGCCGACTTCAGATAACCCTGCGTAGGCGGGAGGAGAGGGGGCCTGCATGCTGACCACGGGCCCTCTCGCGGCCACGTGGCGGCAGGATCCTGCGAGCGCACGCGCGCGATGGGACGCCGCCGCAGGCCCGGGCCCGCCACTCGCGAGCCTCGATCCGGCCGCGGATCTCCCGTGGCCCACAGGGCCGCTCGCCTTCTCAAGGCAGTTCTCATCTCGCCGTTACGGATCGGTAATCACGGGGCGTGGGAAGTGGGCACGATCGACCCCCACGCTTCCCCACGCCACGCCTCCTCGGCTCCGCCACGTGAGCCTATAAGTAGGGGGAGGAGGGGGAGCGACAGAGGTTCGCGCGCTCCCTCCCACTCCGTCCCTCCTAACTCTCGTCTTCTTCCTCTCACTGCCGCCGCAGCCTCCCGTCTCAGCGCCGTCGCGTCTCCACGCCACCTTGCTCCCATGGCATTGTCAAGCTCCTGGGACGGCTCTAACGTCCATGAGGATCACGTGGAGTTCCTTCGCCAGACCCAGCGCCTGCCCGGCACCGACCGCGTTCAGGTCCGCCTGGCGCCCGAGAGGGAGATCTCGCCGGCGCCGGAGGAGGGCGAGCGGGTCGTCTTCCGCTCGCACTGCCTGCGCGGCTTCGGCCTCCCGGTGAGCGGGTTTCTGCGTTCCTTCCTCGACTTCTACAACCTCCAGCCGCATCACCTCATGCCCAATGCGGTGATGCTGCTGTCGGCCTTCGTCTCCCTCTGCGAAGGCTTCTTAGGGCTGCTCCCCACGCTGGAGCTCTGGGGAGAGTTCTTCCAGAGCAAGCTCGGCACAGTCGTCGCCGGCATGCCCGCCCCCTGCGGAGCCTTCATCGCCATGAGGAGGGCGAGCGAGAACAATCCGTTCCCGCCCATCCCCCTGATCCAGTCGGTAAAGGTCTGGCAGAGATCTTATTTCTATGTGAAGAACGTCGCCGAGCAAGAAGACTACATCAACCTGCCGGCTTACGTAGCCGGCCCGCCGGCTGGGAGGCAGCCCTCGTGGAGCTTCCGATCCCGGTCGTTGTCTCCGGCCGGGAACGCCGCCATCTCCCGGCTTCGGGTGCTGATTCAGTCGGAAGGCTTGCGCGGGGCCGACTTGGTGGCCGCCTTCGTGGAGCGCCGGATCCTTCCTCTCCAGAGCCGGCCCCATATGATGTGTCAGATGAGCGGCCGCTTCGACCCAAGCCGGCTGAGCACATGGGAGATGCCCCATGCGGAGGTGGCGCTTATGGTCAACTACATTGCCAATTGCAAGCTCAGCGGGGACTGGCAGTACGGCAAGGCGCCGTATTCTCGCGCAAATCCTCCACCCGTGGTAAGTTTCTCTCTTTATCTTCTTTTTCGTCGTCAGCCGTCTTCGTGACGGCCGGCTTCTGGCCAGCCAGTTCTCTGTGCAGAACCCTCTTCTTGCACCGCCGGCCGGGGCGGCAGGGATCGAATGCCAGTACGCCCCCGACCGCGCGGTGGATGATGTGGACGACCCGGACTTGGGGGCGGCTGCCATGGAAGACGCCGTCGTGGGGGACAGTGCCGAGCCCAGAGGCTCAAGGTTCACCGCGAGCTTCGAGGACTGGCCGGACGACTTTGAAGTTGAAGTCGCCCCGCGTCGCCAGCCGGCGGCCGACCAACAGGGCGCGGGCTCGTCCGTCGCGCCGGTTGCCGGCGGCGCGCAGAAGCGTCGGGCCGCTCTAGGCCTCTTCGGCAGTCGGCCGAAGAAGTCCAAACCTTTCGCCGCGGCGACGAAGTGAGAAGAGGCGGCCGCGAAGGCGGCCCGCTTCCGCAAGGCTGTGAAACAGCCCCAGGCGGTCTCGGCGTAAGTCTTTAATTGCTTTGCCGCAGTCTTGTTGTTGTTCTCTTTTCTTCGAAGGTCTTCTTAACTTTTCTTCACTTGCTGGACAGGGCACCGCTTTCTCTTGAGCGGGGCCCGGGCGGCTCCGTCGTGGGGCCGGCTGGAGGGTCTTCGAGGTCCCGCCGCGTGGACCCCCGCGCCGATCTTAGGGAGGCCACAGAGCGGAACGCCCGTGAAGCGCGGGAAGAGCGCGAGGCGGCGGAGAAGGCGGCTGCCCAGGCGGCAAAGGGGTCGGCTGAAGCAGTAGCCAAGGCCCAGAGGGAGGCGGCTCCCGCAGAGACGGAGGCGGAAAGCTCGCGCAGCCAGCCTCCGCTGCTCGCCGTTCCTCTCCGAGCCGTGGCCCCCGACACCCCGTTGCCCTTGGCGGAGGAGATCATCCAATACCCGCCGCTGTTGAAGAGGGAGGAGGAGCCCGTGGCCTTGGCCGGGAGAGCGCCGCCTGCGGCGCCAACCGGAGCGGGCCAAGGCGGTCAATCGTCAGCGGCGCCGGAGGAGCCGGCCGGAGGTGAACCAGAGAGCAGGGCCGGCCTCAAGGTGCAGCTGGCGACGGGCCGGCATGCTGGAGGAGGCGCTGCTCCGCCGGAGTTGCGCCGAGCCGCGGGCGCAGGCCAGCCGGCTGGAGATCTGGAGGCGGCCGGCACCGCCGTGTCCGAGTGGACTCCCAGCGGGGGGACCAGCGAGCTGGATGCGGCGGCTCAAGGGGTCCGGAGCCGGCTACTAGCTCAAGCCGCCCTGCTGCAACAGCTCAACCAAGAGTTCTTGTCGACGCGAACCACTATCCGGGTGAGTCCTTCGCTCTTAGCTGCTTTGCTTTCTTGATTTCTTCCGTGGGGGCGCGTCAGCGCACCCACTGGGTGTAGTCCCCGAGATCCGGGCCGACTGCTGTGCAGTCGGGTCGGATCTTTCTCGACGGCCACCTTACTTTGCTTTCTTTCTAAACTTTCAGGAATACCACAACCTTCGTGCTGCCGCCTTCGACTCCCAGGCTCGAGAGTTGAGCCGGCGGACTGACGACCTGGCCGACAGTCAAAGTAAGTAGTTGGTTTTGTTTATCTCCTGTGGGGGCGCGTCAGCGCACCCACTGGGTGTAGTCCCCGAGATCCGGGCTGATTGCTGCGCAGTCGGGTCGGATCTTTCTTGCCGACTCTTTTCTTATTGATTTTTCTTCTTCTTTGTCTTCAGGGGCCAACGCCGACTTGAGGAAGGAGCTTGGCAAAGCGAAGGCCGCCCTTTACACCAAAGAGGCCGAGTGCGCTGCCTTGGTCCAGGAACGAGATCGCCTGGCCAAGAAGCTGGCCGACCAAGAGGAAAGCCACAAGGCGGCCCTGCAGGCGGCGCGGGAAAGTGAAGCCACCTTGCTAGCGGAATATGAGATGGAGGCGGCGAGCTGGTCTGAGACCCAGCGAGCTCTGGATGAAGGCTTCGGCCGGATCGAGGACTTGATCGACGGTAAGTTGCCTTCCTCGGCCCTCTCCTGCCACTCGCCGCTTGGGTTTTTTGACTTATCTTGAGCTCTTGCTTGTTGTTTCTTGCAGATTACTTCACAAGCTACTCCGCCTTCGCCGCCCAAAGCATTGAGGCCCATCGCGAGGCGCGCCGGCAAGCGGGGGCCGACATCGCGCCGGATGCAAACCGGACCCTTGAGGAGCAGCTTCTGGCTGTCCAGGCACGGTTGCAGCCGGCTCATCGGATGCTTCGCCGGCTCCAACATGCCGGGGCACAAGTGCTGGCCGCCCTCTGGCCCGGCGAGACGATCCCCCGCACTCCAAGCCGAACTGCCGACTGGCTGGAAGTCGCAGTTGGTCGCTTCGAGGCTTGGAAAGCGTCAGCGGCCCGCCTCGGAGCCGGGCGGGCGTTGGAATTCGTCCGGGCTTGGTACCCAGGGCTGAGCCTGGACCAGCTGCGCACTTGGCGGATGGAGGCCGATGCGGAGCTGGAGGCGGTGAGGCCGGCTATCGCCCAGCGGGCTTCAACGATCGCCGAGTGCACCGACATCAGCGTTTTCGCACCCGAAATCGATGATGACGGTGTCGCGCAGCCGGAGGAGTGGTTCGGGCTGAACCCGGCGGTGGGCGAGGACTCGGCGGAGGAGATCGCCTCCAGCGACGAGGGCGAAGAAGACGAAGACGACGACGACGGAGACGTCGAGCCGGCTGGTGGAACAACCAGCCGACCTCAGGCCGACCGTGCCTCCAGCAACGAGGCGCGTGGAAGCGCGCCCTCTGCGGGAGGCGGCGACCAAGCCGAAGTTCGTCAGCCGGCCGCTCCTTCAGCTGGCCACATGGTGGCCGCATTCTCCTTGGTGAATGTCTGCGAGGATTGCAATGCCCTTCTCTTGCTCCACGCATCGCTGGAGGACTCCGGTGACGCTGCGCTTGAGTAGTTCTCTGTTGACGATTGTGTACGCTCCGGCTCGACGCTGGACTTGTCTTGCTTCTGTTTCGTCAGCCGGCAGGTCTTGGTTTACTAGGAAGTTGAGGATGGACTGAGCCCATGACGGAGCCGCGACTTCTTCTACTGCCAAAGTGGCTACTGCCACCAGGGTGGGCGGGCTGGGCGGTGAGGTGCTGGAGTCAGCCGCCGGCTGTAGTACTGGTGCAGTCCCCGGGCCGGCTACCGCAGTCCCCGAGCCGGCTACCGCAGTCCCCGAGCCGGCTGCCGAAGTCCCCGGGCCGGCTACGGGGGTTTTGGGGTCGGCTACTTGATTCCTCGAGCCGGACCTGGCCGCATCGGGGTCAGGCGGCACGAAGATGGAATCGGATTCCGGAGACGGCTTGATAGACGGCTTGAGTAGGCGCTGTAGAGCGACGCCGGTTGGAATTGCTTGCCGAGTGGAGCCTATTCGAGCCAGGGCATCGGCTGAGTCGTTGTCGGCTCGTGGTACGTGGAGGAACTCGCATCCTTCAAAGTATCCGCTGAGTTGTTGGACCAGGAAACGGTAGCTCGCCATATTCGCGTCCTTGGCATCCCAGTCGCCGGATGACTGCTGGACTACCAGGTCCGAGTCGCCATAACATAGGATCCGGCGAATGCCAAGCTCTTTGGCAAGCCGGAGCCCGTGTATGAGCGCCTCGTACTCGGCCACATTGTTGGAGGCGGCAAAGTGGATCTGTAGCGTGTATCTGAGCTTGTCGCCTTTGGGAGAGGTAAGGACGATGTTGGCTCCCAAGCCGGTGCGCATCTTGGACCCGTCGAAGTGCATGCGCCAATGGGTGGAGTCGGGAGCCGGCGGCAGGTACTGGGTCTCGGCCCAGTCGACGAGGAAGTCGGCCAGTGCTTGGGACTTGATGGCGGTGCGGGGCTGGTAGAAGATCGTGTAGGGGGCCAGCTCGATTGCCCATTTTGCGACCCGGCCGGATGCATCCCGGCTGCCTATGATCTCGGCTAGCGGGGCAGTGCATACGACCGTGACGGGATGCTCTTGAAAGTAGGGCTTCAGCTTCTTGGCGGTGAAGTACACGCCGTAACACATCTTTTGGTAGTGCGGGTAGTTCTGCTTTGAGGCGGACAGCACCTCGCTCAAATAATACACCGGCCTCTGGACCGGCTGGGCTCGGCCTTCTTCCGGGCGCTGGACTACGATGACGGTGCTGATCACCCGGCTGGTTGCAGCGATGTAAAGGAGCATGGGCTCTTTCTCGGTCGGCGCCGCGAGGACAGGCGGCGTGGCCAGCATCTTCTTTAACTCGTGAAAAGCTTGGTCGGCCTGGTCGTTCCACTCGAAGTGAGTGCTCTTCTTCATGAGGCGGTAGAGGGGGAGAGCTTTCTCTCCGAGCCGGCTCATGAAGCGGTTCAAGGAGGCCAAGCACCCGGTGAATTTCTGAATGTCTCGGAGCTTGGTGGGGATCGCCATTCTCTCGATGGCCTTGATCTTCGCTGGGTTGCATTTGATGCCGCGTTCGGAGACCAGGAAGCCTAGGAGCTGGCCGGCTGGCACCCCGAACACGCATTTCTCGGGGTTGAGCTTGATTTGGAACCGGCGCAGGTTCTCGAATGTTTCCTTGAGGTCTTCCAGCAAGGTGCCGCGCTTCTCCGTCTTCACCACGATGTCGTCCACGTAAACGTGGGCATTCCTGCCGAGCTGCTTGAGGAGGCACTTCTGCATGCAACGCTGAAAGGTGGCACCGGCATTTCTCAAGCCGAATGTCATAGTTAGGTAGCAGAAGGCTCCGAACAGCGTGATGAAGGCGGTCTTCAGGCGGTCATCCGGGTCTAGCTTTATCTGGTGATATCCGGAGTAAGCATCCAAAAAACTCAACAGCTCGCATCCGGCTGTGGAGTCTATCACTTGGTCTATCCTTGGCAGGGCAAAAGGATCCTTGGGGCAGGCCTTGTTGAGACTTGTGTAGTCTATACACATGCGCCACTTGTTATTCTTCTTTAGCACAAGGACCGGGTTGGCGAGCCACTCTGGAAAGAAAACTTCCATGATAAAGCCGGCCGCCAAGTGCCGGGCTATCTCCTCCCCTACAATCCTGCGTTTCTCCTCCGACAGTCGGCGGAGGGGCTGTCTGACTGGCCTCACGTCTTCTCGAACATGTAGTTTGTGCTCGGCGAATTTCCTCAGAACACCCGGCATGTCCTTGGGGGACCACGCAAAGATGTCCCGACTCTCACGGAGGAAATCGGCGAGCTCGCCTTCCTATTTGCTGTTCAGGTTTGCCCCGATGACGGCAAACCTCTCTGGATGCTCGGGGTCAAGGGGTATTTTCTTCGTCTCCTCGGCCGGCTGGAAAGATCCTTGAGCATCATGCTCCTTGGGGTCAGGGGACATGGCCGACTGCTTGCCGGTTATGGCCACGACTCGGTCCAGCATCTTCTTCTCTTCGGCGATCACAAGGGACTCGGCCAGCCGGCTGCTGGCCGCTGCGCACTCGGAGGACTTCTTGTAGTCATCGGCTACGGTGATGACGCCTTTGGTGCTTGGTATCTTCATCTTGAGGTATGCATAGTGGGGAACCGCCATGAATTTGGCCAAGGCAGGTCGGCCCATCAATGCATGGTAAGGGCTCTCCAGGTCCACCACTTCAAACCAGATTGCTTCCCGGCGGAAATGCTCCTTGTCCCCAAAAAGTACATCAATCTTGATTTTGCCAATGGGGGCGCAGGACAGGCCGGGTACGATGCCGTGGAACACTGTCCGAGTGGGCGTGAGCTGTTTGGTCTTGACGTTCAGCTTCTCCAGGGTGTCACGATACAGGATGTTGATGCTGCTCCCGCCGTCTATCAACACACGGGAGAAGCGGGCGGCGCGTCTGTCCGTCGCAAGGGTGGCTTCCAGGACCAGAGCGTAAGAGCCGGGAGACGGCATCACCTCCGGATGGTCGGCCCGGCTCCAGCTGATGGGCTTTTCTGACCAATGCATGTGTCCAGCGGGGTCGGCAGCGACCACACTGACTTCCTGGTGCTCTCGGTGCTTGCTGCGCCGGTCTTCGGGCTGGCTGGTGAAGACGACGTAGGTTGCTTGTTCATCAGGGAACTCGTCATGCACGGCCCCGACTGCGGGCCGGGCGGCCGGAGGCGGCGGAGGCGGAGGCGGCGGGCCGGCAGGCGGAGGTGGTAAGAGCCCCTCGCCCTTGGAGATTCGGGTGAGCCAGTTGCACTTCCGGGTCGTGTGGTTGGACGGCTTCGCGCCGCTGTGGAACTTGCAAGGGGCGTCGAGGGTTTGCTCGTAGGAGAAGGCGGGCTGCCAAGCCGGCCTGCCGCCCTTGGGCTTCTTGGGCGCCGGTCGTTCTTCAGGCGGCGCATCTTCGACAGTGGCCACCTGCCGGCTAGCGGGAGGCGGCGCAGGGCCCTTGCGCTTGTTGTCGTTCGAGTTGGGGTGTCGGCCAGGCTCTCCAGCCGGCGTCTTGGGCACCGGGTTGAGCACCTTTCCGGACGCGTCTACCCGAAGCTCGGTCTTCATCGAGGAGTCGGCGGTAGCGTACTTGTCCGCTATGTCCAGAAGCTCGTCGCAGAGGAGTTTGTGCTTGAGGAGGGTGCCTTCTCGGCATCCGGCTGTGAAGTATTCTATGGCTTGCACCTCGTGCACCCCTTCACAGGAGTTGCGGAGCTCGGCCCAACGCGTGAGGTAATCGCGAGTGGACTCGGCGGGGCCTTGCACGCACAAGGAGAGCTGTCTGGGCTTGGGAGCCCGCTTGTAGGTGCTGGTGAAGTTGCGGATGAAGGCTTCTGTGAAGTCTAGCCAGCTGTTGATGCTACGCGGCTTGAGGCTGTTGAGCCAAGTCCGCGCCGTGCCCTGCAGCATGAGGGGCACGTACTTCACGGGGACGCGCCGATTGCCGTTGGCTATGCTAACTGCGGTGGAGTAGTCGATCAACCAGTCTTCCGGCTTCACGGAGCCGTTGTACTTGGGCGTGTCTCTTGGGAGCGAGAACCCTTTGGGAAAGGGCTCGTCGCGGATGCGGGGGCCAAAGCAAGGCGGGCCGACATCGTCTTCTTCTTTCAATGCCAGGGATCGCGCCAGGCGGTCGATCCGATGACGGGCGTCGTTCTCGCCGATTCCTTCGCGGCGGCCCAGCCGGCCGCTGAGAGTCGGGTGCGCCACTGGCGGTGAGGCGGGATATCTCTCTCCACGGGGCGGAGGCGGAGGCGGGTCGCCCCGCCACTCCATGGCTCGAGGATGACCGTCCGCGTCCCGCTCGATGGAGATCCGGGTCCGACTACGGCTGGTAGCTGGCTCCTTCTCGCGTCGCGCGCGGGTATCGCTCATAGCCGGCGTCCGGGACGTCGCGCCATGCTCTCGGCGCGGGGGAAGGCTTTCCGCGCGAGCGTCGGCTTCGTGCCGCTGCGCGGCGGTGTCAATCAATTGCTGGATGCGCCTGGTCATGTGGGGAAGGTCTTCGGCCTCCAGGCCGTCCAGCTCGTCTATGGCCGCCTGGGCGGCACGCAAGTTCTCGAGCGGAGTGGCATAGACCGGGCGGTCGACTCCCAACGTGTCAGCGATGACGGCGCCGCGTTGCTTGACAAGGCCGGCCCGGCTTGGCCCGCCCGGTAGGCCTCAGTGAGGCGTCTTACGGAGGCCAGCCTCCGGCCCTCTGCGAGGAGAGCGAGGCGGCGTGCTTCCAGTGCTTCGTCGTCGGCGTCGGCCGGGAGAGGAGCGGACAAGTCGTGGGCCGCCGCGCGCGAGGCGTCGCGGGCGCTCTCGTCGGCCGGGCCGCCGTGGCCGACAACCATCACTTCGGCGGCGACAGCATCGTGGCCGTCGGCTCGAGGAAGCGGGTCGTTGTAGATCGCGACGTTGGTGGGGAAGGCGTCGTAAGAGGCCATGTCGGAGCCGACAGGCATCGGGTCGGTGGAGCCAACCGACTCCAGGTCCGCAGCGGGCTCGCTGGAGACATGGAACCGGCCGAGAAGGTTGGCGAGGCGGTCAGCGCCCGCATCGGAGGCGAGTTCGTCGGAGGTGAAGGTTTCGTCGGGGAGATCGGCGAGGCCGCTTGCCGCGCAGATGCTGGTGACGCCTTGCAGCGCGTCATGGCAAGCGCCATCGGGCGTGCCGGGCTGGCTACGCTCACTGGGGAGGAAGAGGGTTCCCATCCAGAACAGGTCTCCGGACGACGGTGCGCCTGGCCCCACGGTGGGCGCCAAATGTCGGGTGGTGGGTGCGACATATGCCAACGGGTGGCTTATCTTTGTGGGAACCAGTAAGACATCGCCGGTGCCTGGAAGCGGGATGAGGCGAAGACATGCACGCCGGCGGATCTTACCCAGCTTCGGGGCTCTCCGAGGAGATAACACCCCTACTGCTGCTCTGCGGGGTCTCCGCATGCTCACTAGATGGATCGAGTAGTTACACGACGCTCCTTGAGCTGTTTTTTGGGGGGAGGAGGAAGAAAGGGCACGACTAGCCTGCTTCTTCTCCTTGTATGGTGTCTAGAACTAGCAGGGGGCCGAACCCTTTGCATGGGCGCTCCGGGGGGTTTATATATGCCTACCCCCTGAGGGTACAATGGTAATCCGGCTGGGCGCGGGGCCCAGCCGTCTGTGACTGCGCTCGCCGGCTTCTGCGCCGGCTGCTGGGGCCCGCCGACTGGTGGGTCCCGCCGGCTGCCAACTCCTTGGTCAC